>NW_027141962.1:0-30511 GCF_036365525.1 Heterodontus francisci
TGAGCTCTTATCTTGTGTAGTAACCTTTTATGTGGCACCTTATCAAATGCCTTTTGGAAATCCAAATACACTACCTCTACTGGTTTCCCTTTATCCACCCTGCTTGTTATTTCACACCTCAAAGAACTCTAATAAATTTGTCAAACACGATTTCCCTTTCATAAAACCATGCTGACTCTGCCTAATTGTATTATAATTTTCTAAATGTCCTGCTACTACTTCCTTAATAATGGATTCCAGTATTTTCTCAATGACAGATGTTAGGTTAACTGGCCAATAGTTTCCTGCTATCTGTCTCCTTCCTTTCTTGAATTGGGGCATTACATTTGTGGTTTTCCAATCCTCAGGGACCTTTACAAAATCTAGGGAATTTTGCAGCTACTTCTTTTAAGACCCTAGGATATAGGCCATCAGGTCCAGGGGACTTGTCAGCCTTTAGTCCCATTGGTTTTCCTAGTACTTTTTCTCTAGAACCAGTTATTGTTTTAAGTTCCTCCCTCCCTTTTGCCCCCTGATTTTTCTACTATTCTTGGGCTGCTTTCAGTGTCTTCCACTATGAAGACATATAAAATATTTGTTCAATGTTTCTGTTTCCTTGTTTCCCATTTATTAATACCCCAGTCTCATCCTCTAAGGGACCAATGTTTACTTTAGTTGCTCTCTTCCTTTTTCTATACTTGTAGAAGATTTTACTGTCTGTTTTTATATTCATTGCTAGTTTACTCTCATATTCTAATTTTCCCCCCTTTTTTTTGTCATGCTTTGCGGGTTTCTAAAATGTTCCCAAACTTCTGGCCCGCCACTAATCTTCACTGAATTTTATGCCTTTTCTTTCAATTTGATACCATCCTTAACTTCCTTAGTTAGCCATGTTCATCCTTCTCGTAGAGTCTTTCTCTCTCAATGGACTATATCTTTGTTGAGAGTTATAAAATACCTCCTTAAATGTCTGCCACTACTTATCTACCATCCTACCTTTCAACCTATTTTCCCAGTCCACTTTAGCCAACTCTGTCTTCATACCTTTGTAATTGCCTTTATGTTTCATACCCAAGTTTCTCACCTTCAAACTGAATGTGAAATTCTATCATGCTATGATCACTCTCCCCAACAGGATCTCTAACTGAGATCATTAATTAATCCTGTCTCATTACACATTACCAAGTCTAAAATAACCTGTTCCCTGGTTGGTTCCACAATGTATTTTTCTAAGAAACTGTCCTGAATACACTGTATGAACTCATCCTCAAATCTACCTTTGCCAATTTGATTTGTCAAATCTATGTGAAGATTAAAATCACCTATGATTATTACTTGAATTCCCTGATATCAACAACAACAACTTACATTTATATAGCATTGAAAAGTATTCCAGAGGTCCTTCGACAGAGGCATAATCTGAAATAGACACTAAGCCAAAGAAGAAAATATTAGCTGGGGTGCCTAAAAGCTTGGTCAAACAGGAGGGTCTTAAAGAGTAGAGAGGTATAAATGTTTAGAGTATTAGGGAGGGAATTTCAGAGCTTAGGGCTTAAGCAGCTGAAGAATGACCACCAATGGTGCAGCGATGAAATTTGGGAATGCACAGGAGGCCAGAATTGGAGGAGCACAGAGATCTCAGAGGATTGTAGAGCTGGAGGAGGTTACAGACATAGGAAAGGGTGAGGCCATGGAGGGATTTGAACACGAGGATGATAATTTTAAAATCGAGGTGTTGGTTAATTGGGAACCAATGTAGCCAGCGAGGACAGGAGAAATATATGAATGGGACTTGGCACAATTTGGGATACAGTCAGAGGAGAATCAGATCAGCTCAAGTTTACAGAGGGTGGAAGATGGGAAGTCAGCCAGGAGAGTGTTGGAATAGTGCAGTCTGGAGGTAACACAAGCTTGGTTTGGGATTTCAATCAGATAGCATTGAAAAGTTTCCAAAATAGCCAAAGTATTTTTCAACAAGCTGCTTTCTCTGAGGAACTGTATAGAATGGATGTCCATTGTGATGAGTGATTTGAATTGGAGGTACACTGGACACCAGTACCTTACAGAAGGTTCCCTGACACTCACTCAATCAGAGCAAAACATTTCCAGTTCCGGGATTGTACATGTGTATATATTTTTTAAAAAACACAGGCTTTGAAAGGTGCAATTGCAAATATTGGAATTGAGAGAACAGACACTTAAGCGTGTTCTACTGAACAAGCTATATAAAGTCAACCTCCTGTAAAGGTATGTTTGAAAATGTAAAACCTATAATTAGTAGATTTCATACCATCAGTGGCCCTAGAATACAAAGCTTATCTCAGTCAGTGTATGACTAGAACAAAGGGACAACATTGTAGGAATTCTAATGACATGAAAACTGATACAAGGAATTAATTTCAGGAAATTCTATGGAGGCAATTTTGGACAATGTGGCGGCGTTAATTGATGCAGTTTGTTTTGTGTTTTGCTTTGATAAAAAGATCCCTTTTTTAAAGAAAAGAAAATTCATAAACATCTGTGCAGCATAAAAGACACTCCTGGTTCTTTGAAGTTTCTTATTCCTGCCTGTAATGTTTTTTAAATGTGGTGCCAAATAAATTATACATCTGCTGTTAGTGGGTGAGAAACTGAATGGTCAGAATCATTCTTTGCTTAGATGTCAGCTGTGGCTCAGTGGGTCGTGCTCTCACCTGAGCCAGAAGGTTGTGGGTTAAAGACCCACTCAAAAGCTTTGAGCACAAAATCACGGCTGATGCTCTGAGCTGAATTTTGTGGCAGCAGGGAGCCTCCCGCCGGCGCCTGACCGATAAGGCAGGGAAACCCCCGGCTCGGCCATTTGGAGACCTCCGGCGCAATTGTACTGCGCCCAGGCAATTAACAGCCTGGCACTGGGAACCCTGTCCCTTTAAAGACAATCAGAGGGCCGGCAGTTCAGTAGTATCAGCACTGCTGCTGGGAGCAGGTACTGCAGAGACCTTGGGCCCAGGCCCAGCATTGGAGACCTGGACCTCAGGTAAGTGAGGTGGGGTCGCTGGGGACAGTCGGGCAGGCACTGGCGAGGGGTGGGGTGGGGGGAGAGTGGGCGTTGAGTACAGGGGGAGGAGGGTCCAGGGAGATGGGTTGATTGCTGGCGGGGGCCCTCCATGAGCAACATATTGCCCAATCAGGAGAGCTCAGCACCAAGGCAACAGTGGCGGGGGTGGGGGGCGGGTGAAGAGGCCCTTAGGTGGCTGTTAATAGGCCTCTTAGGGACCTCGTTTGATCTCTGGGCGAGAAAGTCATCTTCGACCTATACCCCCCCCCACCCCCCACCCCCCCGACGAAATTGCAATACAACGGGAGGCGACAGGCCCTCCAGCCCCGCCGCAATTCTCTGGAGCCCCCCACCTCCTAGCCCGTCTCCGGAGTGGGGGGTGGGGGGGGTCCATAAAATTCAGTCCTACCTGTGCGGTATTGAGGGAATGCTGCACTGGCAGAGGTGCCAACATTTGGATGCTGGTGTTAAATCCAGCTCTCACCGAGATGTATAAACTCTCACATCACTATTTTGAACAAGAGCAGGGGAGTTCCACCTGGTGTCTTGGCCAATATTTATCCCTCAACCAACTTCACGGGAAACAAATTGGTCCTTATCACATTGCTGTTTGTGCAATTTTGCTGTGTGTAACTTGACTGCTATGTTTCCAACAATACAAGTGACTACACTTCAAAAAATACTTTACAGCAGATGAAGACTGCCCTTTGTGTGAAAAAGTGCTTCCTGATTTCACTGCTAAATGGTTTGTCTCTAATTTGTTGATTATGCCCCTTTTTTCTTGATTCCTTCACCAGAGAAAATAGTTTCACTATCCTTTCAAATCCTTATAACATTTTAAACACCTTGATCAGATCAATCTTCCATACTCAAAGGAATATGAACATATGAATTAGGAGCAGGAGTAGGCCACTTGGTCCCTCAAACCTGCTCTGCCATTCAACAAGATCATGGCTGATCTGATTGTAACCTCAACTCCACATTTCCACCTACCCCCAATAATCTTTCACCCCCTCGCTTATCAAGAATCTATCTACCTCTGCCTTAAAAATATTCAAACACTCTGCTTCCACTGCCTTTTGAGGAAGAGAGGTCCAAAGACTCACGACCCTCAGAAAAAAATTCTCCTCATCTCTGTCTTAAATGTGTGACCCTTTATTTTTAAACAGTAGCCCCTAGTTCTAGATTCTCCCACAAGGGGAAACATCCTTTCCACATCCACCCTGTCAAGACCCCTCAGGATCTTATATGTTTCAATCAAGTTGCTTCTTACTCTCCTAAACTCCAGCGGATACATGCCTGGCCTGTGCAACCTTTCCTCATAAGACAACCCGCCCATTCCAGGTATTAGTCTAGTAAACCTTCCCTGAACTGCATCCAATGCATTTACATCCTTACTTAAATAAGGAGACCAGTACTGTACACAGTACTCCAGATGTGGTCTCACCAATGCCCTGTATGTCCTGAGGCATAACCTCCCTACTTTTGTATTCAATTCCCCTCACAATAAACAGCAACATTCTATTAACTTTCCTAATTACGTGCTGTATCTGCATACTAACCTTTTGTGATTCATGCACTAGGCCACCCAGATCCCTCTGCATCTTAGAGCTCTGCAATCTCTCACCATTTAGATAATATGCTTCTTTTTTAATTCTTCCTGCCAAAATGAACAATTTCACACCTTCCCACATTATACTCCAATACAAGCCAAGTTTACACAACCTGTCCTCATTAGTTAACCCTTTTTAGCCTCAGTGTCATTCTGGTGAACGCCTCCAAGGCCAGTATACCCTTCCTGAGGTACAGTGCGTAGAACTGAGTGCAGTTACTCCAGATGGGGTCTCATTAAGGCTCTATACAACTGAAGCATAACATCCTCCCCTTTGTATTCTAGACCCCTTGAGATCAACTCCTGACCCTTGTTTTTCTATGAAGCACAGTACACCCATTTCAAGACTCAAAATAGATTTCACAGAATCACAGAGTAGTATAGCATTCTGCCCATGGATTCTGAGCTGGGTTTTTAAGAATAGATCTTTCTGTTAGCTGAGATGTTTCTTAAGATGGTCCCTCCAACCCTGGCTACAGCAGATCAGAGTATATTATTGGATGAAGAGAGATGTTGATATTTTAAACCCTTCAGTGAAAGAGATTGGCTCTGTACATTTCAGGTTGCCACAAATGTACACGAAGTGGCCAGCTACTCATAGTATGTGTGTTGGTGCCTTGACCCTCAGGACTTTTTAAAAATGCAGTCTCAGGATGTGGCATCGCTGGCAAGGCCGGCATTTATTGCCCATGCCAAGTTGCCCTTCACAATATGGTGGTACAACTGAGAATCCTGCTAGGCCACGCCAGAGGGCAGCTAAGAGCTATCCTTGTTAGTGCGAGACTAGAGTCACATATCGGCCCAGACTGGGTATGGACGTTGGGTTTGCTGCTGAAAGGGACGTTAGAGAACCAGTTGGGTTTTTTTTCTAAATGACAATCTGACAGCTTCTTGGTCCTGCTATTGTAAACTGAATTCAAGTTCTCAGCTGCTGTGGTGGCATTTGAACTCACGTTCTCTGGATTGCTTGTCCAGTCACATAACTACTACACCTTTTAACTACTCGTAATATTTGTCATGAGGCCACGCCAAACAAAATTTAAGAGCGTTAGCTTGTCACAGTGCCGCAGCAATGAACCTCCCTTCATTTATCACCCCACTGCCTCTTTTGTCTGGTTAATTTCCCATTGGAATCACTCAGCATTCTAGCCAGCAGTTGACGAGCCCCTTCGCTTGTACAATTATTTTCACTGGGCTGGCTGCATCTGCAATAAATCCAGGAGGATTTGCAAACGAACACAGAAAGATAAAAAAGTAACCGAGTGAACTGATAAGGCTGCTGGTCCCTAGGAACAAAAAACAAAAGCTTCCTATTATGCGAAAGAAATGGAGTCAGTGACTCTCAATTGATTACAAACATTTTGATCGTCCTTTGCCAGCTGCCTCTGTAGCAGGAGCGGGGGCTGGTGTGAGCGATTGAATGGAAAGCAAATGGGTTAGCTTGAGGTCCAGCTTACAGGACACATGGGCTGTCGCACTGTTATAATGAAGGATGCATGGATCTTTTGCACACTGTGTGGTTTTTAATGGAGTATATTTCTTTTAAGGTGTAGCGTCCTTTTGGTTTCTTTGTGCCTGAGATACTGATTTAAAGAAAAGTAAATGTCTAACTTTAAAGTTTAAGGTGTTGATGACATCAAATCCCTTTTATAGAAGCAAGTTGGTGCATTAAGATAGATGACGCTATCAGGGAGCCAATCAAAATCGCAACCATGCTGCCTCCTCATTATGGCCTATAGGTTACCGTCGGTGATGTGGCAATACTATCTCACAGCACCACTCTTCACACAATCCGGGAGCTAATATCGGGACATTGTGCCTTTCCAACCCCTGACCTTGCATCGGTCCAATGGAAAACTTTATGTATGATAATGAGATTGGGAAGGATACTTGGGCATTACTTGACATCTGCAAAATGGGTGTCCAAAGGTAGTTGTTCTTAGAGCAGAGAAGGTCAAGGGGAAATTTGATAGACATGTTCGAAACCCCCATGAAGGGTTTTCATAGAGTAAATAAGGAGAAACTGTTTCCACTGAAAGAAATTTCAGTAACCAGAAGACACAGATTTAAGGTAATTGTCAAAGGAACCAGAGGGGAAGATGTAGAGAAATTCTTTTGACACAGTGAGTTGTTGTGATCTGGAATGCGCTGCCTGAAAGGGCAGTGGAAGCAGATTCAATAGTAACTTTCAAAAGGGAATTGAATAAATACTTGAAAAGTGGAATGAGCAGGAGAGAGTGGGACTAACTGGATCACTTTAATAACCAGCACATGCACAATGGGATGACTGGCCTCCTTCTATGCTGTGTTATTATATGATTCTATGATTGGGTGCTTCTTTGGGTGTATCATAAGCCCCTGTCACGTGAGCTGAACATAGATCATGGCAGCTGAGAGTGTAACAGGAGCAGCATTTACATCATAGCCTTCCACAGTACCCCATCCATCCTCTTCTCCACAAGCATCCTCTCCATGGAAGATCACACTGACAATGAAAGAATTATCATTCACCAACATGTAAACAATGTGCTGAGGACGAGTCTTACTAAGGCCATTCTCATTCTCTGTGAAGCAGCAGCTTTTGAAAAGGTCAACTATGTTTGAACGCTTTCTAAATGCTGAGTTATTTAAGCGTGGCGCGATTGATTTCAGAATAGATTGCAGTTTCCCCAGCTAATGACTTTTTTCTCTCTCCCTCTGCCTTTCAGTCAACTTTTTGGAGAAATACTGCATTTTTAATCGCGAGGAGCTGGCACTGTACAAAAAGAAGTTTGAAGAGGTAAATGTTCACTCATATATCAGTTTGCTCTCCTCCCACAACAACCGACAGATCAGTGTAACTAATATCCAGCAGGGTAATGGGGTCAACTCCCCCAAATTTCATACAGATCATATCTACAACAACATTTATATAACACATTCAATGGAGTAAAATGTCCCAAGGTGCTTCATAGGAGTTTTATCAAACAATATCTGACACCAAGCCAAATCAGGGGATATTAGAAAAGCTGACCAAAAGTTCAGTCAAAGTGATAGTTTTTATGGAGTGCATTAAAGGAGGAGATAGAGGGACAGAGAGGTTTAGGGAGGAAATTCCAGAGCTTGGGGTCCAGGCAGCTGAAGGTGTGGTGGAGCGATTAAAATCAGGGATGTTTAAAAGGCCAGAATTGGAGGCATGCAGCGATTTCAGAGGGTTGTGGGGCTGGAGGAGGCTACAGAGGTAGGGTGGGGCAAGACCATGGAGGGATTTGAAAGCAAGGATGAAAATTTTAAAATCAAGGGAGGCAATGTAGATCAGTGAGCATAGGGGCAATGGGTGAATGGGAGTTGGTATGAGATAGGAAACAGTGTGAGTTATGACTGTCAATAAAGGGCATCAGAGCACACTCATCAATCAAATGCTCCCAAGGAAGACTCACAATTGGTGGAATATGGCTCAGACAGACAGAGAGATAGAAATAGAGGAGAGAGAAAGGGACAGAAATGAAGAGGGAGAGAGAATAAGTGCTCTAACCTACAGTGCTATGGGCCAAGAGCTGGAAGGTGGGATTAAGCTGGATAGCTGGCACAGATATGTTGGGCCAAATGGCCTCCTTCTGTCCTGTAAGTTTTCTATGTTTCTATATTTTTTATCTTGTTAATAAGGCATAATTGAAGGAGAGATAGATAGAAAGATGGAGGAGAGTGATGGAAGCGAGAAAATAAGAGATAGACTGCCGGTAGTAAAGGAGGGATAAGGGAGTGATAAAGACTCAAGTGAAGGAGGAGAGAGTGAGACCGGGTGTGGGAGAGAGAGAGAGAGAGAGAAATAGACAGAAGTAAAAGGCAAATGGCAGACAGTAGTGAATGAGAGGAGAAACAGACTGGTGAAGGAGAGGAAAGATAGAAACAGACTGTAATGAAGGAGGGGACAGACAGACAGACAATGGTGAAGGAGAAGAGAGAGAGATGCAAATGAAGTGAGAAAAATAAAGGATGGAGGGAGAGACAGACAACTCAAGAAAAGAAGATATAGTCTGAAAAACACGGAGGAGCTAAAGGAAAGCTAGCTTAGTACGAGGGAGAGGAATAGAAGGATATTTTGATGGAGTGAGGTGAAGAGGAAGTGGAAGGAAGCTCGTGTGGAGCATTAACGGCGACATGAACCAATTGGGCTGAATGGCCTGTTTCTGTGTAGTCGAGTTGATGTAATTCTATGTAATTAATTGTAGCACTTCCCTTGTGCTTTGTGCAGACGGGTCTGGCCTATTCCCTTTATGCCTGGTTAAGACTCCTCACTGACTCTCTTTGTCCTTTCTCAATTGCCTTATAGGTGGATAATGATAATGACGGCTACTTGTCTTGTGTCGAGGTTGTAATGGCACTGAAAGAAATGGTTCCGTTGGGGGCACTCACCGACTCTGAAGAAATTTATATCTACAGGGTAATTGTATTAACACAGCTGCTGAGAGGCTTTTACTTTCTGTAATTGCACACTCCTTCAGGAGCTGCGCTAACCCCAGACTGCCTTACTGTTTCCTCCTATTCTTGATGTAGAATTGCACCTTTTAAGGCCCTACTTGTCACTGGACCACATTAGTGAAGGATTTCCCTTTGTGTTGTTCCAGCTAGTCGGTAGGTATTGTGGGTCGCCATGTCAACCTAGGTTTAAGGAGGCTTGTTAAATTCATTTATAAACAGGGACACCTAGACTGGAGTGTGATTCACAATTTAATATTGTAACAAAATCTGCACTTTTCTGCTAATCATATATGTGAAAGTCTTAACTAGATATGTCACTACATATCTTTGGGCTGGAACTTTTGCACAATTCTTCAGATATAGCAAGGTGAAACGTCTGATTGATGAAATTCATGTATGGTTATTTAAAAAAAAGAAAAAATCACATTTATATAGCGCCTTTTATGAAGTCAGGTGTCCCACAGCACTTTACAGCCAATGAAGTTCTTTTGAAGTATAGTTACTGTTGTAATGTAGGAAACATGGCAACCAATTTGCACATAACAAGCTCCCAGAAGCAGCAATGTGATAACGACCAGCTAGTCAGTATTAGTGATGTTGGTTCAGGGATAAATATTGGCCAGGAGACAGGGGAGAACTCCATGCATTTCTTTGCATAGTGGCCCGGGATCTTTACCTCCACCTGAGAATGCAGGCGAGACCTTGTTTAACATCTCATCCAAAAGATGAGTTTGACAACTCCCTCTCTACCAGCACTGTGGCTGTACTGACACCACATGGACTGCAGTGGTTCAAGAAGGCAGTTCAGCACCACCTTCTCAAGGGCAACTAGGGATGGGCAATAAATGCTGGCCTAGCCAGCGACGGCCAACTCCCAAGATTGAATTTAAAAAAAACTTTCTGCAATTCCAGGGTTTATATCACAGTATTTGTGGCTGGAACTTTATTGGCAAGAGTGAAGTCCTGCCATCAGGGTGAAATGTGTGACCTGAGTCCGTATTGGTGGGCAGCAGAACCTTGATGGTTATTTTACCGATGGCCAATTAAGAGGCTGCTGCCAGGACTGTGGTCCAATTAAGGACAGCGACTGCCTCACCGAGCTGCCAGTCCAATCAACGCAGCCAATGGAGGTGACCACTGCCGAGGCTGCAGAGAGGAGGAGGGAGCGCCTCAGCAATTGGAGGGGTAACCCTTCCAGAGGCAACATTAGGGCGGCAGGGGCGGCCATTGCCGCTGGTGGGCCCCTTTGGAGGCCATGGAGCGGTCAGAAAGGAAGGCCCACCTGGGAAGCCTCTGGGAGGCTGCCTCGATGTACCTGGTGGTCTCCCCTCACAGCGGGGCCCTCCCGATGCCAGTGAAATGCCGGCGATGGCGTAAAATGGTTGTTAATAGGTCAGCTAATTGGATTAATTGATCGCCTGCCTACAGTCGGCAGCTGGCTGTGCCACTGAGGCTCCTGCTCTGGGAGTACCTCATGCTGGTGGAAAGGCGCAGGCCACCAGTTTACGAGCCCTCCTCTCTCTCAGCCTGTCTTCAGAGGGCTGGTAAAATCCAGGCCTGTGTCGTGCCTTTGCTGAGTGGGGCTGTGTTTTTAAGCTGGTTCTCCCTAAATGTGCCTTTTTCAATTGTCACGTTGTTCTTTCAGGTACTGGAGAGCCTGGATTACCATGTCATTGATGGCTTGACAGATTTTCGGCTATTTGCGGTGATGGCTAGCCTGGCACAGAAAATCATGGCACTGGAGTAAGTTGGTAGTTGGGAATGTTCAGCACTTATGACTTTTAATTTATTGATGACAGCATAACACAGAGGACCTAAATTTGCTGACAATACAAAACTAGGAATGTAAGCTGTGGGGAAGACAGAGAGAGGCTGCAAAAAGATATAGACAAGTTAAGTGAGTGGGCAACAAGATGGCAGATGGAGTATAACGTGGGGAAGTGTGAGGTTATTCACTTTGGTCATAAGAATAGAAAAGCAGAATATTTTTTGGATGGTGTGAAACTTGTAAATGTTGATGTTCAGAGACACTTGGATGTACTCATGCAAGGAATACAAAGTTAGTATGCAGGTACAGTAAGCAACTAGGAAGGCAAATGGCATGTTGGTCTTTATTGCAAGGGGATTGGAGTACAGGAATAAGGAAGTCTTGCTGCAATTGTAGAGGGCTTTGGTGAGACCACATCTGGAGTATTGTGTGCAGTTTTAGTCTCCATATTTAAGGAAGTATATACTTGCATTGGAGGAAGTAAAGTGAAGGTTCACTAGATTGGTCCCTGGGATGAGAGAGTTGTCCTATGATGAGTAAATTGCAGCTATACTATCTGGAGTTTAGAAAAATAAGAGGCGATCTCATTGAAACATACAAGATTCTGAAGGGGCATGATAGGGTAGACACTGAGAGATTGTTTCCGTTGGTCAAGGAATCTAAAATACGGGGACACAGTCTCAAGATAAGGGGCCAATCATTTAGGACTGAGATGAGGAGAAATTACTTCATTCAAAGGGTTTTTAATCTTTGGAATTCTCTGTCCCAGAGGGTTGTGGAAGCTCCATTGTTGAATACATTTAAGGCTGGAAAAGTTAGACTTTTGGTCTCGTAGGGAATTAAAGGATATGGGGAGCAAATAGGAAAGTGGAATTGAAGCCCAAGATCATCCATGATCTATTTGAATAGTTGAGCAGGCTTGATGGGCTGAATGGTCTACTCCCACTCCTATTTGTTGTGTTCTTGTGTGACCAGCCACATAAATGCTGTGGCTACAAGAGCAGGTCAGAGGCTGGGAATGCTCTGACTCCCCAAATGTCCACCATCTACAAGGCACAAGTCAGGAGTGTGATGGAATACTCTCCACTTGCCTGGATGGGTGCAGCTCCAACAACACTCAGGAAGTCCCATTTTTTCAAGCTTTTCTTTATAAGTCGAACCACTCCTTGCTGATCGAATGAGATGACTGCAAAGGTTGGTTATGGTAGATTACCATTTAGACTGTAACTACACGGTTAAACAGCAGAAGTTCAGCTTTTAATTAGTGGGGATAAATCAGAATTGGTCACATGGCAAATCATCTGATAATAATGCATATAGGATACTGGGCTTTATAAATAGAGGCATTGAATACAAAAGCAAGGAAGTTATGGTGAACCTTTATAAAACACTGGTTCAGCCTCAACTGAAGTATTGTGTCCAATTCTGGGCACCATACTTCAGGAAGGATGTGAAGGCATTAGAGAGGGTGCAGAAAAGATTTACAAGAATATTTCCAGGGATGAGGGACTTCAGTTATGTGATCAGATTGGAGAAGCTGAGGCTGTTCTCCTTAAAGAAAAGATTAAGAGGAGATTTGATAGAGGTGTTCAAAACCCTGAGGAGTCTAACCAGAATTGATAGAGAGAAACTGTTCCCTTTGGCGGAAGGGTCGAGAACCAGAGAACACAACTTAAGGTGATTGGCAAAAGAATCAAAGGCAACATGAGGAAAAACTATTTTACGCAGCGAGTGGTTTAGGATCTGGAATACACTGCCTGAGAGTGCGGTGAAGGTAGGTTCAATCAGGGCTTTCAAAAGGGAATTGGTTAAGCACCTAAAGAGAAAACATTTGTAGGGCTACAGGGGAGTGGGACAAGCTGCGTTGCTCTTTCAGAGAGCTGGGACGGACACGATGGGCTGAATGGCCTCCTTCTGTGCTGTAATCATTCTATGATTCTATATAATTTTGGCAAATACATTTCACTGCTCACTGAGGATAATCAGATGGATTTGACCAATTACAGGTGCCAGTACATGGCCTTGTGAGCTGGGAGCACATGTCAGGAATTTGACCTTCCCACCAGGATTCCCAATTGAGGTGATATTCCACTCCTGCCCTGGCAGTTTGGAGCCTCTCCCAGGAGCCTCCGCCTGTCGGGAATGTGTGTTGGTTCCACTTCTGATTTCCCTTCACTTGGAATTAACGAGTATCAGTCTGTGATTGGCTGATATGTGGGGCCGCCAGGTGAGAACCTGGAACAACAGAGCCAATGTGGAAAATCCATCCCACTTGTGCTCTCAGCACACCTTGGTCCCCGGTGAGGGCGCCAATTTGTAAAATCTATGCTAATATTCTTGGTTTGTTGCTGGTGTTTTTAAAACAGTTCGAGGGAATTCAGAAAATCTATTATTGGTTCACATAAGACAGTTAATCTTAAAATTTACTACACAACTTGCAAATAACCAGCAGACCAGATCTGATCACATTACTACAACATCCTCATGAGGGCTGTTTAAGTGACTGCGTCAATCCATATTTTCAGTAAAGTAGTTTAACACTTTTGTTTAACCTAGACTCTTGCCTCTGAGTTGGAAACATCTGGCCTCAAGCCTTGCTCCAAAGATTTAAACACAAAAATCTAGGCCGACTCTCCCAGTGCTCGTACCAAAAAAGGTGCCATCTTTCAGATGAAATGTTAAAACCAAGGCCCTCTCTTTCCCCTTGAGTGGATGTTAAGGATTCCATGTTATTATTTTGAAGAACAAGGGAGTTCTCCCCCTTGTCTCTCAACCAGATTTGTTAAAACAGATTATCTGGTCATTATCACATTGCTGTTTGTGGGATCATGCTGTGCATAAATTGGCTGCCACGTTTCCTATATTACAACAGTGACTACACTCCAAAAGGATGTAAAGTGCTTTGGGCGTCCCAAGGTCATGCAAGGTGCTATAGAAATGCAAGTCTTTCTTCTTCTTTGGGAAAAGTAGCAGAAGTGAGACATTAATTTTTCAAGACCCTTGGTGCAAGCTGGGAGATTGCATGCTCTCAGCTGCCTTTTGCCATCTGATGGACACAAAATCATGAATTGGAATCACACATCTTCTGCTATTAGTTCCCACTGTGCATGATGAGTACCACTGCGAAATGGTAACACCAAATCACTGATGGTATTCTCTAGCCCATTATGAGGAGACAGTTGGGTAGATCTGGTTTTACCCGTGATGACCTGTGAAATACTGCAGGGCTGAAGAATGAATGTAAGAGCATCAGATTACCCTAATCAGTTATTCGAACAACTTCCAAAGCTTGGTCACAAGAAAGAAGGTGGCCCCAATAGGTGGTTGGGATTTTATAACCACAATAATTGTTTTACATTCCCTCTATTATAACATGCTGTATGTGTGCTGCTCAGGAAAATGCAACACTGACAGATCAATTTGACACCACTTTACATCCAGACATTTGTTTCACAACAATCATTGCCACAATTTCATTCTTTTTTGTGCCAACATAAATCTTGCCATATTCCTCCACTTCACCCACATCTCCCCGCCCTCCCCACACCGACCCCTTCCTGAAATGGTTAATTTTCCCAGCTAGGGCTACCACATCAGGCACTATTGAGCCTTGCTGTCCTCTGTTAAAGCTGCACACTACTCCAGGATCGTCCTGGAATGCAAGGATCACCCTGGCTTCTTTTCTCTATCACCAACCATTTTCCCAATTCTGGTCTCTTGTCTGTTTCCCACTTTCTTCAATTCACCATTGCTGGACGTGCCTTCAGCTGCCCAGGCCCGAAACTCAGGAATTCTCTCTCTAAACCTCTCTCTCCTCTTTAAGACCCTTCTTAAAACCTACCTCTTTGACCAAGCTTTTGGTCACCTGTTCTAATATCTCCTTATATAGCTTGGTGTCATAGAGAGATACAGCACTGAAACAGGCCCTTCGGCCCACTGAGTCTGTGCCAACCATCAACCACCCATTTATACTAATCCTACATTAATCCCATATTTCCTACCACATCCCCACCTTCCCTCAATTCTCCTACCACCTCCTACCACCTACCTCCACTAGGGGCAATTTACTTATCAACCTACAAGTCCTTGGCTGTGGGAGGAAACTGGAGCACCTGGCGGAAACCCACACAGTCACAGGGACAGGGAGAACTTGCAAAGTCTGCACAGGCAGTACCCAGAACTGAACTCGGGTCGCTGGAGCTGTGAGGCTGCAGTGCTAACTGCTGCACCACTGTGCCGCCCCAATTGTTGTTTGATAACGCTCCTCTGTCGCACCTTGGGACATTTTACTATGTTGAAGGTGCTATATAAATGCAAGTTGTTGGTGATAACTAGGCCAGAACTCAAATGTCCCTCTCAAGTTTTCCAAAATAAGGCACATGGATCATTTCAGACTCTTGAGGCTTTGAATCATTGTTTGCTCTCTCTGCTGTGCTCTATCAGTTTAGAGTGAAGACAAGGGATTGCAATGAGGAGGGCTGTTGTTGTGGAGCGTGCATCTAATGGTAACCTAGGATACCAAACAAAGTAGCACTCAAAGAAACATCTTAGTGTGGGTGGAATTGGCATTGTCAGTAAAAGGATTGCTCATGTGCAGCTCCCTCTGCCCTGCTGCCACTAGAATGCCACTCTATGTGGATGTGCCATGTGAATTCACTGCACTGCTCTGCTGTACTTTGATTAATAAAACTGCGGTGCACATTTCTATTGTATTCCCACTAAACTACTGACCACCCAAGACAAAAGCAAAATACTGCAAATGCTGGAAATCTGAAACAAAAACAGAAAGTGCTGGAAACACTCAGCAGGTCAGGCAGCATCCGTGGAGAGAGAAACAGGGTTAATGTTTCAGGTCTGTGGCCTTTCATCAGAACTGGGAAAAGTTAGAGACATAATAGGTTTTTAAACTAGTGAAGTGGGGGAGGGTGGGAAAGATAAGAAAAGGGAAGGTCTGAAATAGGGTGAGAGGTAGGAGAGATTAAATGACAAATGGGTTGATGGTGCAAGGCCAAAGGGGGTGGTAATGGGACAAGAAAAGAAACAAAAAGATGTGTCTAGAAGAGGTGTGAATGGCAGAATGATGAACAGCTACTGTCTGAAAACAAAAAAGAGAAAAACAAGAGAGTAAAGACAAAACCAGCCATGAAAAAGAAAACAAAATGGGGGCAGAGGTTGTGGTCTGAAGTAGTTGAACTCCAAGTTGAATCCGGAAAGCTATAAAGTGCATAATTGAAAACCAACTTACCTTCCTGGCTCCCATTGTTAACGGCTCTCTCTCCTTAGGTTCTTTTTTTTTAATTTTAGTGATACAGTACTGAAACAGGCCCTTCGGCCCACCGAGTCTGTGCCGACCGTCAACCACCCATTTTATACTAATCCTACACTAATTCCACATTACTACCACATCCCCACCTGTCTCTACATTTCCCTACCACCTACCTATACTAGGGGCAATTTTTATAATGGCCAATTAACCTATCAACCAGCAAGTCTTTGGCATGTGGGAGGAAACCGGAGCACCCGGAGGAAACCCACGCAGACACAGGGAGAACTTGCAAACTCCACACAGGCAGTCCCCAGAATTGAACCCGGGTCGCTGGAGCTGTGAGGCTGCGGTGCTAACCACTGCCTCTTTCCTTCAAACCTGTCGTCATCACTCCTCTCCTCGAAACACCGAGCCTTGACCCACCATCCTTGCAAACTACCTCATCTCCAACCTCCCTTTCTTCTCCCAAAGTCCTTGAACGTGTTGTTGCCCCCAAATTTGAGCCCATCTTTCTCAGAACTCCATGTTTGAATCCCTCCCATTAGGTTTCCACCCCTGCCACAGTACCAAAACAGCTCTTCCCAAAGCCACAAATAACATCCCATCTGACTGTTATAAAGGTGTCCTATCATTCTTCATCCTTTTAGACCTGTCTGCAGCCGTTGACACAATTGATGACACTATCCTCCTCTAATACCTCTCCACCATCATTCAGCTGGGTGGGACTGTAATTGCCTGGCTCCATTCTTATCTATCATAGAGTCATTGAGAGATACAGCACTGAAACAGGCCCTTCGGCCCACCGAGTCTGTGCTGACCAACAACCACCCATTTATACTAACCCTACATTTATCCCATATTCCCACCATTCTCCTACCAACACTAGGGGCAATTTACAATGGCCAATTTACCTATCAACCTGCAAGTCGTTGGCTGTGAGAGGAAACTGGAGCACCCGGCGAAAACCCACGCGGTCACAGGGAGTACTTGCAAAGTCCACACAGGCAGTACCCAGAAGCGAACCCAGGTTGCTGGAGCTGTGAGGCTACGGTGCTAACCACTGCATCACTGTGCCACTCTAATCATAGCCAGAGAATCATCATCAATGGCTTCTCTTCCCACTCACGCACCATTATCTCTGGCATCCCCCAAGGATCTATCCTTGGCCTCCTCCTATTTCTCATCCACATGCTACCCCTTAGGGACATCTTCCGAAAACACATCCGTTTCCACATGTGCACTGACGACACACAACTCTACCTCATCACCACCTCTCTCAACCTCTCCACTGTCTCTAAATTGTCAGACTGCTTATCCAACATCCAGTACCGGGTGAACAGAAATTTCCTCCAATTAAATATGGGGAAGACTGAAGTCATTGTATTCGGTCCCTGCCACAAACTCTGCTCCCTTACCACCGACTCCATCCCTCTGCCAACTGTCTGAGGCTGAACTAAATTATTCGCAACCTCAGGATCATATTTGCCTCCAAGGTGAGCTTTCAACCACATTTCCAACCCATCACTAAGACCACCTATTTCTATCTCTGTAACATCTCTTGATTCTACCCGTGCCTCAGCACTTCTACTGCTGAAACCGTCATCCATACCTTTGTTACCTCTAGACTTGACTATTCCAATACACTCCTGAAGGCCCCCCCCCCCCCCCCACATTTTACCCTTTGTAAGCTTGAGCTCATCCAAAACTCTGCTGCCTGCGTCCTAACTCACACCAAGTCCTGTTCACCTATCACCCCTGTGCTTGCTGACCCACATTGGCTTCTGGTTAAGCAATGCCTCGATATAAAATTCTCATCCTTGTTTTCAAATCCCTCCATGACCCTCCATATCTCTGTAATCCCCTCTAGCCCTACAACTCTCCAAGATATCTGCACTCCTCCATTTCTGATCTCTTGAGCATCCCCGATTTTAATTGTTCTCGGTGTAAATGTCTTCAGCCGCCAAACCTCTGACCTCTGGAATTCCCTCCCTAAACCTCTCCACCTCTCTACCTCACTTTCCTCCTTTTAAGACACTGGTTAAAACCTACCTCTTTGACCAAGATTTTGGTCATCTGCTCTAAAATCTCCCTATGTGGCTCAGTGTTATATTTTGTTTTATAATGCCTCCGTAAAGCACCTTCAGACGTTTTATTTCATTAAACGCACTATATAAATATAAGTTGCTGTTGTTTATACTTCCATTAAAAATAATTTATTGCAAGTCATTACACATTTTAAAAAAATCTTTGTTTTAGATCAAGATGTTTTGTTTTCCTTTTTTGATTTTCCATAGAGCAAGAATAATCTTTCATCGAATCAAACAGCCTAGGCTGCCATTCGGTCCAGCGTGCCTGTGCCAGCTCTTTGAAAGAACTGTCCAATTTAATCCCACTCCCCAGTCTTTTCCCCACAATCCGAACAAATTTTTCCCCTTCAAGTACATTTCCTTTTGAAAGTCCATATGGAACATGTGATTCCACCACCCTTTAAGAGAGTGCATTCCAGAACTCTGCAAATCTTTGTATGAAATTTTTAAATTTATTTTAGAGATACAGCACTGAAACAGGCCCTTCGGCCCACCGAGTCTGAGCCGACCAACAACCACCCATTTTATACTAACCCTACATTAATCCCATATTCCCTACCACTTACCTACACTAGGGGCAATTTTCAATAGCCAATTTACCTATCAACCAGCAAGTCTTTGGCTGTGGGAGGAAACTGGAGCACCCGCCGAAAACCCACGCGGTCACAGGGAGAACTTGCAAACTCCACACAGGCAGTACCCAGAATTGAATTCAGGCCGCTGGAGCTGTGAGGCTGCGGTGCTAACCACTGCGCCACTGTGCCGCCCATTCTTCTCTCGCTCTTTTGGCAATTATTTTAAATCTATGACCTCATGTTACTGACCCACTTGGCAGAGGAAACAGTTTTGCTCTCTGAAAACCCCGCTTCATTTTAAATGCTTCTATTAGGTTTCTCCTGAACCTTTTCTGCTCTATGGACAACAATCCCAGCTTCTCCAATCTCTCCATGTAACTGAACTCCCTCATTCCTGGCATCATCCTGGTAACCTTCTGCATCCTCTCCAAGGCCTTCATCCTTCCTAAAGTTGGACACAATACTCCAGCTGAGGCCGAACCAGTGATTTGTAAAGGTTTAGTATGACTTCCTTGTTTTTGTATTCAATGCCTCTATTTACAAAGCTTAAGATATCTGCGCTCCTCCAATTCTGACCTCTTGTAGATCCCCGATTTTAATTGCTCCACCAATGGGGGCTGTGCTTTCAACTGCCTGGGCCCTAAACGTCTCTGCCTCTCCACCCAGCTCTCCTTCTTTAAGATGCTCCTTAAAACCTACCTCTTTGACCAAGCTTTTGGTCACCTGTCTTAATATCTCTTTATCTGGCTCAATGTCAATTTTTGTCGGATTTCGCTCCTGTGAAGTGCCTTGGGGGGGAATTCACTATGTTAAAGGTGCTATATAAATGTAGGTTGTTGTTTTACTCAGTGTCATTTATGTTATCTGATGGCCAATACTAAAAGCAGATGAAAATAACTGCACTCATCTGTGCTGATTTGCCACAGCCCGTATGAAGTTCTCGTGCTGGGACTATGGTCATTGTTTGCAGAGTGTAATTCATTGCCCCTTTGCGGGATCATTACTTTTCCTGTCAACACTGCTTTCTGTCAGTGTTGCTTCCTAAGGGCTGTTTCACCAATGAGGAGACAGCGGCCATTCAAACACGAGCTTGGAGTCTTTTACCTCCCCTGTTTAATAATCAGTTTGGGAGCTCATTAGTGCACAGGCAGTGCAGGACTAAGCGCTGTCATACTGCACATAGTAAGGAACAGCATGGTAAAACAGAATCGCTTTTTGTTTCTGTTTAATTATGGTGAAACCTTTTCATTGTCAAGCAGCGGGCGAGGATGGAGTCTGCCACTGTAGCAGACAGTTTTATTCATTACTCTTCCGAGATCAGACTCTGTCCTCTTTATTGTTTGAACCCCACCCCACTCCCCAATGCATGTAAGCAATCACAATGCCATCAGATCTGCTCACCATCACGTCATAAATACTACACAAAAGTTAACCGCCTCACTTAAAGAATGACATTGCGTTGCTGAACTCTGTCTCGTTCCTGAGGTGCCGACACCCAGGTTTAAGTTCAAATTTAAGTGGTCAGAAAACAGCTTCAAATTGGGAATTCCCATCCTGTTAGTCTGTTCAAAAAAAGCCGTTAGAGGTCACAGCTGAACGGCACTCCCTTAAACGACGGCCGGCCTGTGCTGTATTTCTGGACCTCATTGGCAACATCGACATTTATTGTTCATCCCTTGTTGCCCGAGTTTGATGCAATTGAGTGGCCACTGCAGAGGCCAGTTAAGAATCTGCCACATTGGTCTGGGACTGGAGTCACGTATAGGCCCAGATGGGGTAAGGAGAGCAGGTTTACTTCCCTAAAGGGACATTAATGAACCAGTTGAGGTTTTTATGTCAATCTGACAGCTTCATGGCCACTTTCACTGATCTCAGCTTTTTATTTCCAGGTTTTTAAAAACTGAATTCAAATTATTGAATTTGAACTCCCACTCACTGGATTACTAGTCCAGTAACGGAACAACTACATTGCTATAGCCTGAATTTTTACAGTAGCTTTCCCAGTTATTATTTCCTAACACTAGCTGCAGTTTATTAAGTTTAATCTCACAATTCACTAAGTTTTGAGCCCATGACTGCCAGGTTATTAATCTAGTACAATAACCCCTACATCACTATGTCAGCTGTAGCTCAATGCCTAGCATTCTCATCTTTGAGCCAGAAAGTTTGGGTCACTCCAGAGACTTGAGTACACAATCTAGGCAGACACTGTCATACAATACTGAGACAGCACTGCACTGTCAGATGTGGCACCTTTTGAATGAGCCATCAAATCGAAACACTGTCTGCCTTCACATGTGGGCATTAAAGCTCTCAAGGCACTATTTCAAAGAAGAGCAAGGAGTTCTCCCCAGTGTCCTGTCAAATATTTATGCCTCAACCAACATTACTAAAGCAGATTATCTGGTTATTATCACTTTGCTGTTTGTGGGAACTTGCTGTGTGCAAATTGGTTGCCATGTTTCCTACATTACAACAGTGACTACACTTCAAAAGTACCTCATTGGCTGTAAAAGCTCTTTGGGATGTACTGAGGTCATGAAAGGTGCTATATTAATGCAAGTTCTTTCTTTATTTGACTGTACCATTTGTTTACTTGTGTCTTTTGGTGAGGTTTGGCTTTTAGCGTCCAGTGTAAATTTGCAGTTCCTCTAAGTCTGATATTAAAACGTAATCATTTTTCTTCCCCTCCAACAGTGGTTTCATGAGGTCATTAATAGGAAATATGGATTTTAAAGTCCTGGAACTGAGGTTGGACAGAGCCAAGGTAAGCGTGCATTTCAATGACGAATAATTAGCCTGCTCTGTGAGAATCTGTTCATCGTACCCTCGCACCTTAATATTTCTAGCAGCTGAAAGACAGCACAGCAGCAACTTGCATTTAAACAATGCCTTTGAAACATCCCAAGGCACTTTACAGGTGTGTATTCACACAAAGATTGATACCGAGCCACATACAGAAATATCCAGACAGGTGACTAAAAGCTTAGTCAAAAGCTTTGAAGATTGTCTTAAGGAGGAGAGAGAGGTAGAGAGGAACAGACATTTAGGAAGAGAATCCAGAGCTTAGGGCCCAGACAGCTAAAGGCAAGGTCACCAATGCTGGGGCAAAGGAAATTGGGGCTGTGCAAGAGGGCAGAATTTTAAAAACGCAGAGTTCTTGGAGGATAGAAAAATGGCAGAGAAGCTAAATGATTACTTGGTGTCTGTCTTCACTGAGGATGATACAAGAAATCTCCCAGAATTAGAGATCCAAGGGTCCAGGGAGAATGAGGAATTGAAGGAAATTAATATTAGTAAGAAAGTTGTATTGGAGAAATTAATGGGGCTGAAGGTTGATAATTCACCAGGACTTGATATTCTACATCCCAGAGTGTTGAAAGAGGTAGCTATGGAGATAGTGGATGCATTGGTGATCATCTTCCAAAATTCTATAGATTCTGGTGCGGTTCCTGCAGATTGGAAGGTAACAAATGTCACCCCACTATTTAAGAAGGGAGGGAGAGAGAAAATAGGGAATTGCAGACCTGTTAGCCTTACATCAGTCGTTGGGAAAATGCTCGAATCTATTCTAAAGGATGTGATCAATGGACACTTGGATAATAATGATCTGATTGGGCAGTCAACATGGATTTATGAATGGGAAATCATGTTGGAATTTTTTGAGGATGTTACTAACAGAATTGATAAAGGGGAGTCAGTGGACGTGGTATACTTGGATTTTCAAAAGGCTTTTGATAAAGTCCCCCACAAGAGGTTGGTTAGCAAAATGAAAGCACATGGGATAGGAGGTAATATACTGGCATGGATTAAGGATTGGTTAACAGGCAGAAAGCAGAGAGTAGGAATAAATGGGTCATTCTCACGTTGGCAGGCTGTGACTAGTGGGGTACCACAGGGTTCAGTTCTTGGGCCCCAGCTGTTCGCAATATATATCAATGATTTGGATGTGGGGACCAAATGTAATGTTTCCAAGTTCGCGGATGACACAAAACTAGGTGGGAATGTGTGTTGTGAGGAAGATGCAAAGCGGCTTCAAGGGGATTTGGACAGACTTAGTGAGTGGGCAAGAATGTGGCAGATGGAATATAATGTGGAAAAATTATATTGGTAGGAGGAACAGATGCGCAGCGTATTTCTTAAATGGTAAGAGATTAGATTAGATTAGATTAGATTAGAGATACAGCACTGAAACAGGCCCTTCGGCCCACTGAGTCTGTGCCGAACATCAACCACCCATTTTTTATACTAATCCTACACTAATCCCATATTCCCAACAAACATCCCCACCTATCCCTATATTTCCCTACCACCTACCTATACTAGTGACAATTTATAATGGCCAATTTACCTATTAACCTGCAAGTCTTTGGCAGTGGGAGGAAACCAGAGCACCCGGTGAAAACCCACACAGTCACAGGGAGAACTTGCAAACTCCACACAGGCAATACCCAGAATTGAACCTGGGTCCCTGGAGCTGTGAGGTTGCGGTGCTAACCACTGCACCACTGTGCCGCCCAAAGAGGATTTACTCAGAGGGTTGTGAATCTTTGGAATTGTCTACCCCAGAGAG
Source organism: Heterodontus francisci (assembly GCF_036365525.1). Lineage (NCBI taxonomy): Eukaryota > Metazoa > Chordata > Chondrichthyes > Heterodontiformes > Heterodontidae > Heterodontus > Heterodontus francisci. The sequence goes on from NW_027141962.1 coordinate 23,359, forward strand.
CTGTGGAAGCTTAGTCATTGAGTGTGTTTAAAGTACAGATTGACAGATCTCTAAATACAAATGACATAAGGGGATATGAGGATAGTGTGGGAAAAAGGCATTGAAGTGAATGATCAGCCATGATCATATTGAATGGTGGGGCAGCTCGATGGGCTGAATGGCCTACTCCTGTTCCTATGTTCCTAGGCTGTAGGTCTGGAGGAGATTCCAGAGAAAATTGAGACTTTGCAGGACCAGGAGCCAATGTAGATCAGTGAACACAAGGGGTGATGGGTGAAACAGACTTGCTGTGAGTTAGGATATGGGGCAGCAGAGTTTTGAAGGAGTTACAATGTCATTCACGACTTTTTAAACAGCGGGATTGTTAATTATAAATGATTTGAGGTAAAAAAATACTTTAGCGATGCCAGAATTAACTTGAAAGTCATGGTGCTTTTTGTTGACAGTTTGCCATTATTGCGAGGACAAATTTGAAAAACAGTCAGTATTAGTTTTTTTTGTGGAACATGGTTCTATTATCAGAAGCTATATTATTTATATTAACTGGAAGACCTCCTATGGCATTGCCAATGGCTTGTCAGGATGAAGTGAATGGAGCAAAACAAAGAACTTTCATGACGTCAGGATATCCCAAAGTACTTTGCAGCTAATGATAGAGTCAAAGCATCATAATGGCACAGAAGTAGGCCATTCAGCCCATCAAGTCCATGCTGGTTCTCTGTAGAGCAATCCAATCAGTCCCACTCCCCCATCTCCATAGCCCTGCAAGTTTATTTCCCTCAAGTGCCCATCCAATTTCCTTTGAAATCATTCATCGTCGCAGCTTCCACCACCCTTGTGGACAGCGAGTTCCAGGTCATTATCACCCGCTGCATAAAAAAGTTCTTCCTCACATACTTCCTGCATCTCCTGTCCAAAACCTCACATTTGCATCCCCTAGTCCTTGCACCATCAGCTAATGAGAACAGCTTTCCTTTGTCTACCCTATGCAAACCTGTCATAATCCTGTACACCTCTATCAAATCTCCCCTCAATCTCCTTTGCTCCAAGGAGAACAACCATACTTTTTCCAACCTAACCTTGTAGCTCCCTGGAACCATTCTCAAGGACACTCACATACTTCCTAAAGTGTGGCGACCAGAACTGGATGCACTTTTCTAGTTGTGGTCTAACCAGAGCTTTATAAACATTCAGCGTAACTTCCCTGCTTTCATACTCAATGCTCCTATTCATGAAGCCCAGATCTCATATGCTTTGCTAACTACTCTCTCAATATGTCCTGCCACCTTCAAAGATCTATGCACATGAACCCCCAGGTCCCTCTCTTTCTCCATACTCTTTAGAACTACAGCATTTAGTCTATATTGCCTTTCCTTATCCCTTTTGCCAAAATGCATCACCTCACACTTCCCTGTATTAAATTCCATCTGCAACTTGTCTGCCCATTCTGCTAGCCTATCTATGTCCTGTTGCAGTCAATTTTTTTTGTTCGCTCATGGGATGTGGGCATCGCTGGCTACGCCAGATTTAATGCTTATCCTTAATTGCCCTTGAGAAGGTGGTGGTGAGCCGCCTTCTTGAACTGCTGCAGTCCTTGGGGTGTAGATACACCAACAGTGCAGTTAGGAAGGGAGTTTCAGGATTTTGACCCAGCGACAGTGAAGGATTGGTGATATAGTTGAAAGTCAGGATGATGTGCAGCTTGGAGGGGAACTTGCAGGTGGTGGTGTTCCCATGCATTTGCTGCCCTTGTCCTTCTAGGTGGTAGAGGTCGCGGGTTTGGAAGGTGCTGTCTAAGGAGTCTTGGTCACTTTGCTGATGATCGAGAGTAGACTGATAGGCGGTAATTGGCCGGGTTGGATTTGTCCCACTTTTTGTGTACAGGACATACTTGGGCAATTTTCCACATTGTTGGGTAGATGCCGGTTTTGTGGCTGGAATGGCTTGGCTACAGGCATGGCTAGTTCTGGAGCACAAATCTTCAGTACTACTGCCGGAATGTTGTCAGGGCCCAGAGCCTTTGCAGTATCCAGTGCCTTCAGTCATTTCTTGATATTACGAGGAGTGAATCAGATTGGCTGAAGACTGGCATCTGTGATGCTGGGGACTTCAGGAGGAGGCTGAGATGGATCATCCAGTTGGCACTCCTGGCTGAAGATGGATGCAAATGCTTCAGCCTTTTGCACTGATATGCTGGGCTCCCCCATCGTTGAGGATGGGGATATTTGTGGAGCTTCCTTCTCCCGTTATTTTGTATCATCCTCACTCTATAGCACTCCTCAAAGTTTGATATCATCAGCTAATTTTGAAATTTTACTCTGTATTCCAAAATCCAAGTCATTTATATATTTATCAAAAAGCAGTGGTCCTAGCACCAAACCTTGGGGAACACCACTGTCCACCATCCTCCAGTCTGAAAAACAACCATTTACTACGACTCGCTGTTTTCTGTCCTTAAGCCAATTTTTTATCCAAGCTGACACTTACCCTCTTATCCCACGAGCCTCAATTCTGTTAACCAGCTTTTTATGTGCCACTTTATCAAATGTTTTCTTCAAATCCATATAGACAACATCCACTGCATTCCCTTCACCAACCTTCTCTGTTACTTCCATCAGAAAATTCAATTAGATTAGTCAAGCATGATCTGCCTTTTACAAATCCCCTGGCTGCTCCCTTAATTAACTCAAATCTTTCCAAGTGTCCGTGATTTGTTTTCCCTGATTATTGTTCCAAAACCTTTCCCAACATTGATTTAATCTAACTGCCCCCTGTAGTCACATTGCCACTCTCCAATCTTCTGGCACCTTCCCCATATCTAGGAATTGGAAGATTATGGCAAGCCCTTCCGCTATCTCCACCCCCACTTCCTTTAGCAACCTGGATGCAAGCCGTCCCGGAACCAAAGGTGACTTATCCACTCTAAGCATAGCCAGCCTTTCAAGTACCTTCTGTTTATCAATTTTCACCCTATCCTTTGATCTCTCCGCTTCTACCGATATGCAGAATCCTCTTCCTTAGTAAACGCAGATACAAAGTACTCATTAGGCATTCTAATATTGCCCTGGCCATCTAAGCATATATCACCTTCTTTGTCCCTAATAGGCCCCATCCACCTCTTACTACCCACTTACTATTCACCCAACCCCACCAAACAACCACCAACGCAGAATCCCCACATACTTAGCTCACGCGACTGTTCTGAGTCTATCCCGTTTAGCACGGTGGTAATGCCCACACAACAGGATGAAGGTTCTCATGGTGAAGATGGGACTTAGTCTCCACAAGAACTGTGTGGTGGTCATGCCTACCAATACTGTTATATACAGATGCATCTGCGACAGATAGATTGGTGAGTACCAGGTCAAGTAGATTCTTCTCTTGTGGTCATTCTCTCACTATCTTCCACAGGCCCAGTCTGGCAGATATATCCTTCAGGTGCTTTAGGAAATCCAAGTCTGCCTCGACCACAGTAAAGGCCGGCTCGGGTCTGCAAATGAAACCTGACCCGAGCCGGACAGAACCACACCCAACCCGAGCCCAACCTGGCCCGAGTACTTCCATTTTTTCCCATGCCCGACCCACCTGACCCGACCACCAGAATGTTCAGTTAACTTAGCTTCTGCTTTTCACTTTTTAAGCTTGTGCAGATAAGCAACAAAAACTGTAACTAGACTTGAAAGGTTATTTAAAAAGTGCATTAAGATTGGAGCCATGTACCGGAGGTGGTGATAGAGTGTGTTCAACCCGGCCCGACCGACCTGAATTCCGGACCCGGAAGAGCGACCCGACCCGACCCGACCCGACCCGACCCGAACCCGAACCCGAACCCGACATATGTCATCGGGTCCCATTGGATTTGGGTCGGGTAGCCATGTTCTAGACCACAGATCTTTACAGTGAATAGGGCTAGTGAAATACTCAGACAGGTGTATGGTCTGCTGTGTAATTATCTTGTTCCAATATGGTGTTTATCTGGGTGATGCTTGAAGACTTTAAAGGGGTTGGTTCAGGCTTTGGTTCGACAGGAATGTGCAGGAGTGTGCTCCCCATTGTTTGTCACCATCTCCCCCCACAGATTCTCCATGTGATCCTCAATGCAATCGATACTTTTTGGAACCTGAAACGCTGCCAGCTAATTCCAGCTAACCGACTGAAAGCTATACTCTTGCTAACCGGATGCACCAAGGGTTTATAAGACACCCGCCACAAAGGTCTCCCAGCAATCAGTGGGAGATTATTTCCTGATAAACTTGCAGCAATTACATCGCTAAAACCTTAATCCTCGTTTATCAAAGGAGAAGAATCAACTGATAAGTTAACATACCTGCAGGGAGTGGTCAGGAGCATAGAACCGGCAGAGGGAAAGAGCAAGTCTGTTTAACCCTTAGAATATCGGCAGATCCAGGGAAGCATCTACCTTCCTGAACCACCCATTCTTTAAAAAATATTCTGGAAATATTCTTGCATGGTCACTGAAACAGCCCTGTGGGAGCAGCTGCACCACAAAGACTGCAACGGTTCAAGAAGGCAACTCACCACCATGTTCTTACTGGGCAATTAAGGATGGGCAATAAATGCTGGCCTTGCCAGTGACACTCACATCCCGAGAATGGAAAAAATTAAAGGTGTCTAAATTCTTTGGGATGTGATTTTCCTCTGCTTAATGCCTGGGAGCACTCAGTTCCTGCTGGAAAGCAAAGGGAAAAGGATCGGGATCTGTAATACCTGATCTCTCCCTTTGCATCGCGATTGGATTTTGAAGGGTTGTTCAAAGTAGAACATGGTACATGTTCTTTATAGTGGTTATATTACTAGACTCATAATCCAGTAGCCTAGACTAATGATCTAGAGATATGAGTTCAAATCCCACCATGGCAGCTGTAGAATTTAAATTCAATTAATTAAATGTATCTGGAATTATAAAAGCTAGTCTCAGTAATGGTGACCATGGTACTACAAGATTATTGTAAAAACCATTAGGGAAGGAAATCTGCCATCCTTACCTGGTCTGGCCTACATGTGACTCCAGACCCACATCAATGTGGTTGACTCTTAACTGTCCTCTGAAGCGGCTGAACTGCGCAAGTCACTCGGTTGTACTCAAGAAGGAAGCTCACCACCACCTTCTCAAGGGCAATTAGTGATGGGTAATAATTGCTGGCCTGGCCAGGATGCTCACAATCAGTGAATGAATAAAAAAAAAGTGCCTGGGTCTGGAACAGGACAATTGGATGTAACTGAAGGAGGAGTAATGTAATGACACCTCCAGCCTCATCAGCCTCACTCTTTGGCAACAGGCCTGGACCCTGGGCCCAGCTGTGCTCTGATTGGAGGATCTGTAGTCTCTGTAAACATGAGCTCAACCAAAGCTCTGCTGCCCTTAACCAAACTCTGACCAAGTCCTGTTCATCCATCAGTCTCTATGCTTGCTGACCAACATTGGATCCTGGTCTGGCAATGCCTTGATTTCAAAATTCTCATCCTTGTTTTCAAATTCTTTCATGACCTTTCTGGCAGTCTAAGAGAACGAGGCAGGTAGTGCAGGAGTCCCCTAAGTCCAACTTGCTCGCTAACCGGGGTTTTCCATTTTGGATACTGGTGAGGGTGATGGTTCCTGAGCCAAGTCCCTGGCACCACGAGTGGCTCAGCAGCACAAGAGGGGAGGAAATGAGTGGAAGAGCAATAGTGGTAGGGGATTTGATGGTTAGGGGGACAGACAGACAGGCATTTCTGCGCTGTAGATGTGACTCCAGGATCTTATGTTGCGTCCCTGGTGCCAGGGTCAAGGAGGTCACAGAGCAGCTGCAGGACATTCTTCTGGGGATGGGTGAACAGCAAGAGATCGTGATCCACATTGGTATCAATAACATAAGTAGAAAGAGGGATGAAGTCCTGAAAACAGATTTTAGGGAGCTAGGAAAGAGATTAAAAAGCAGGCCCTCAAAAGCAGTAATTTCAGGATTACTCCCAGTGCCACATGCTAGTGAACATAGGAATAGGAGGATACAGTGATTGAACACGTGGCTTGAGAATTGGTGTCGGAGGGAGGGCATCAGATTTCTGAGGCATTGGGACCGGTTCTGGAGCAGGTGGGACCTGTGCAAGATGGATGGGTTGCACCTTAGCAGGACCGGGACCAACATCCTCACAGGGAGATTTGCTAGTGATGTTGGGGAGTTTTTGATCTAGATTGGCAGGGGGATGGGAACCTGAGAGGGAGCTCAGATTGGAGGGAAGCAAAACTGGTAACAGAAAGTAGAATATTAGTAAGCGAAATTGGAAGACAGATGAAGCAAAGGCAAACATCAGATAGGATCAGAATGTGGAATAATGTTAAAAAGACAAAGTTAAGGGCACTCTATCTTAATGCACGCAGCATTCATAAGGTAGATGATTTGAAGGCACAAATCAAGGTAAATGGGTATTATTTAATTTCCATTACATAGATGTGGTTATAGGGTGACCAAGACTGGGAACTAAATATTCAAGGATATTCGTCATTTAGGAAGGATAGACAATAAGGAAAAGGAGGTGGGGCAGCGATCTTACTAAGGGACGAGATCAGTACATTAGTGAGAGAGGATCTTGGATTGAAGAATCAAGATGTAGAATCAGTTTGGGTGGAGCTAAGAAACAGCAAGGGGCAGCAAACATTACCAAATAGCAGTGGTAATGTTGGGCACTGTACAGATCAGGAAATTAGAGGTGCGTATAACATGGGTAATACAGTAATAATAGGTTACTTCAATTTACATATAGACTGGGTAAACCTAATCAGCACTAGTGCTGTGGAGGATGAATTCCTGCAGTGTGGATGAGATGGATTTCTGGAGCAATATGTTGAAGAACCAACTAGGGATTGGGCTATTTTAGATGTTGTATTATGTAATGAGAAAGGCCTAATTAATAACCTTGCTGTAAAGGAGCCTTTTGGAAATAGTGACCATAATATGATAGAATTTTACATTAAGTTTGAAAGCGACATAGAACATTCTGAAACTAGGGTCTTAAATCTGAACAAAACAAATTATGAACGTATGAGGAGAAAGTTGGCTATGGTGGATTGGGAAAATACACTAAGAGATTTGACGGTAGACAGGCAATGGCTAGTATTTGAAGAAGTATTGCATGGTCTGTTTAGTTTAGTTTA
>NW_027141963.1:0-62500 GCF_036365525.1 Heterodontus francisci
TCCTCCGCCACTCTCCTCCCCAACACCCCTCCCCCACTCCCCTCCCCCACCCCCTCCCCTGCTCCACTCCCCTACACAACTCTCCTCCCCACTCCCCTCCCCCACTCTCCTCCCCCACTCCGCATCCCTGCACCTCCTCACTGCCCTCCCGTACCACACACCCCACCACCACTCCACTCCCCCACTCCACTCCCCCACTCCACACCCCCACTTCACTCCCCCTCTCCCCTCCCCCACCCCCCCCACACCCTCCCCTCCCCCACTCCCCTCACCCCCTCCCCTCCCCCACTCCTCTACCCCACCCCACTCCCCTCCCCCACTCCCCTCCCCCACTCCTCTACCCCACCCCACTCCCCTCCCCCACTCCGCTTCCCCACTCCCCTACCCCACTCCCCTCCCCCACTCCACACACCCACTCCCATACCTAACTCCCATCCACAACTCCCCTACCCCACTCCCCTACACCACTCCCCTCCCCCTCACCCCTCCCCCTCTCCCCACCACCACTCCACTCCCCCACTCCACTCCCCCACTCCACACCCACACTTCACTCCCCCTCTCCCCTCCCCCACCCCACCCACACCCTCCCCTCCCCCACTCCCCTCACCCCCTCCCCTCCCCCACTCCTCTACCCCACCCCACTCCCCTCCCCCACTCCCCTCCCCCACTCCTCTACCCCACCCCACTCCCCTCCCCCACTCCGCTTCCCCACTCCCCTACCCCACTCCCCTCCCCCACTCCACACACCCACTCCCATACCTAACTCCCATCCACAACTCCCCTACCCCACTCCCCTACACCACTCCCCTCCCCCTCACCCCTCCCCCTCTCCCCTCCCCCACTCCCCTCCCCCACTCCCGTCCCCCACTCCCCTCCCGTCCAACACTCCGCTTCCCTGCACCTCCTCACTGCCCTCCCCACCACACTCCTAACCCCCACTCCGCTCCCCAACTCTCCTACCTCACACCCCTCCCCCACTCCCCTTCCCTCCACCTCCTCACTGCCCTCCTCAACCCAACTCCCCTACCCCACACACGTCCCCAACTCCAGTCACCCACTCCCCTTCCCTCCACCTCCTCACTGCGCTCCCCTATCCCACTCCACTTTCCCACTTCCCTACCCCACACCCCTAACTCACTCCCCTCCCCAACTCCACTACCCCTCTCCACTCCACCATTCCCCTACCCCCTCCCCTAGCCACCCTCCCCTAGCCACCCTGTCCCACACACCCCTCCCCCCACACCAGTCCACCTCTGCGCTCCCCTGCACCTCTTCACTGCCCTCCCCTACCACACTCCCATCCCCCACTACGCTCCCGCATTCCCCTACCTCAACTCCCCTACTCACACCCCTACCCACTCCCCAAAACCACTCCCCTTCCCCCTCCCCTTCCCCTCCCCTCCCCCACTCCCTTCCCCCACTCCGCTCCCCCAATCCCGTCCCCCACTCCCCTCCCCCACTCCCATCACAAACACCCCTACTCCACTCCCCTACTCTACTCCCCTCCCCCACACCCCTCCCCCACACCCCTCGTCAACTCCTATCCCACACTCCCCTCCCCCACTCCCCTCCCTCACGTCCCTCCGCCACTCTCCTACCACACTCTACTCCCTCACTCACCTCCCCAACTCCCCTCCCCCGCTCCCCTCCCACACTAACCTCCCACACACCCCTCCCCACTCCCCTCCCCTCCGACACTCCCCTCCCCCTCTCTCCTCCGCCACTCTCCTCCTGAACACCCCTCCCCCACTTCCCTCCCCCACCTCCTGCCCCACTCCACTCTCCTCACCCATTCCCATCCTCCACTCCCCTCCCCCACTCCCGTCCAACACTCCCCATCCCTGCACCTCCTCACTGCCCTCCCGTACCACACTCCCCTCCCCCACTCCCCTACCCTACTCTCGTACCCCAATCCACTCCCCCACTCTCGTACCCCACTCCACTCCCCCACTCCCATACCTCACTCCCCTTCACAACTCCCCCCCCCCCCCTACCCCGCTCCCCTACCCTCTCCCTACCCGCTCCCCACTCCGCTCCCCCACTCCGCACCCCCACTCCGCACCCCCACTCCGCACCCCCACTCCCCACCCCCACTCCCCTCCCCCACTACCCTTCCCAACTCCACTACCCCACTCCCATCCCCCATTCCCCTCTCCCACGCCCCTAGCCCACCCCCTCCCACACTCCACTCCCCCCACTCCAGTCCACCTCTGCGCTTCCCTGCACCTCTTCACCGCCCTTCCCTACCACACTCCCATCCCCCACTACCCTCCCGCAGTCCCCTACCCCACTCCCCTACCGCACTCCCCTCCACATCTCCCCTATCCCACTCCCCGACCCCACTCACCGTTCGCACTCCCCGGCCCCACTCCCCAGCCCCACGCCCCAGCCCCACTCCCCAAACCCCACTCCCCAAACCCCACACCCCCTTCCCCACACCCCCAACCGCACTCCCCAACCCCACTACCCCAAACCCCACTCCCCAACCCCACTCCCCTCCCCCACTCCCACTCCCCTCCCCCACTCCCTGACACCACACCCGCTGCCCCAACCCCCTGACCCACTCCCCTGCTCCACTCCCCTGCCACACTCCCCTGCCGCACTCCACTGCCCCACTCCGCTACCCCACTCCGCTACCCCACTCTGCTACCCCACTCCGCTACCCCACTCCGCTCCCCCACTCCCCTCCCCTACCGCTGTCCGCTCCCCAACTTTCCTAGCCCACTCCCCTCCCCTCCACCTCCTCACTGCCTTCCACTACCCAACTCTCCTACCTCACACACCTCCCCCACTCCACTCCCCAACTCCCATTCGCTCCACTCCCCTCCCCCACTCCACTCCCCTCTCCAAGCCCCCACTCACTGATGCCACTCCCCTACCCATTTCCTGTCCCCCACTCCCCTCCCTATTCCCTGTCCCCCAATCCCCTCCCTCACTCCCCTACCACACTCACAAACCCCACTCCCCTCTCCCACTCCTCCACCCCACTCCCTTCCCCCTCTCCTCTCCGCTAATCCCCTTCCCCCTCCCCCTCCCCAACTCCCTCCCCAACGCACCTCCCCCGCTCCCCTCCCCCACTCCCCTCCCCCGCACCACTCGTCAACTCCCCTCCCCCACTCCCCTCCCCCACTCCCCTACTCCACTCCCCTCATTCCACTCCCCTCCGTAACACCCCTCGTCAACTCCCCTCCGCCACACCCCTCGTCAACTCCCCTCCCCCACTCCCCTCGTCAACTCCCCTCCCCCACTCCCCTCCCACTCTCCCCTACCAGCTCCCCTCACCCGCCCCCTCCCCCACTCCCCTCCCCCACTCACTTCCCCCTCTCCCCTCCCCCTCTCTCCTCCCCCTCTCTCCTCCCCCACTCTCCCCTCCCCCACTCTCCTCCCCCACTCTCCCCTCCCCCACTCTCTCCTCCCCCACTCTCCCCTCCCCCACTCTCCTCTCCCCCACTCTCCCCTCCCCCACTCTCCTCCCCCTCTCCTCCCCCACTCTCCTCCCCCACTCCCCTCCCCCACTCCCCTCCCCCACTCCGCTCCCCAACTCTCCTACCTCACACACCTCCGCCACTCCCCTTCCCTCCACAACCCACCTCCCCTACCCCGCACACGTCACCCGCTCCACTTACACACTCCCCTTCCCTCCACCTCCTCACTGCACTCCCCTATCCCACTCCCCTATCCCACTCCACATTCCCCTATCCCACTCCACATTCCCACTCCCCTACACGACTCCCATTACTCACTCCCCTCCCCAACTCCGCTACCCCACTCCCCTCCCCCATTCCCCTAACCCCTTCCCCTAGCACACCCCCTCCAACACTCCCCTCCCCCCTCTCCAGTCCACCTCTGCGCTTCCCTGCACCTCTTCACTGCCCTCCCCTATCACACTCCCATCCCCCACTACCCTCCCGCACTCCCCTACCCCACTCCCCTACCGCACTCCACTCCCCCACTCCCCTCCCCCACACCCCTCTCACACTAACCTCCCCCACTCCCCTCCCAACTCCCCTCGCCCACTCCCCTACCACACACCCCTACCCAACTCCGCTTACCTCCACCTCCTCACTGCCCTACCTTACCACATTCCCATCCCAAACTACTGTCCCCCACTCCCCAAACGCACACCCCTCCACAACACCCCGACCCCACACCCCTACCCAACACCCCTACCCCACTCCCCTACCCCATTCCACTACCCCAGTCCCGTTGCCAATCCCCTATCTCACTCGCCTCCCACACTTCCCTACCCACCTCTCCTAACCCCCTCCCCGACCCCACTCCCCTTCCCTCCACCTCCTCACTGCACTCCAGTACCCAGCTCCCCTACCCACACACATCCACCATGCCCCTCCCTCATTCCCCTTCCCTCCAGCTCCTCCCAGCGCTCCCCTACCCAACTCCCCTATCCCACTCCCCTACCCCACTCCCCGAAACTACACCCCTCCCCCACTCCACACCCCCACTCCACACCCCCACTCCCCTTACCTCAACCATCTCACTGCGCTCCCCTACCCCACTCACCTCCCCTACTCCCCTTCCTTCTCCTCCTCACTGCCCTCCCCTACCCAACTCCCCAACGCCACTGCCCTCCCCCACTCCCCACGCGACTCCCCTTCACTCCACCTCATCACTGCCCTCCCCTACCCCACACCGCTCCGCACTCCCCTCCTCACTTCCCTCCCCCACTCCCCTCCACATTCTCCTCCCTCACTCCCCACCCCATATCCCTACCTCTCTCCCCTCCCCCACTCCCCTCCCCCACTCCCCTCCACCACTCCCCTCCTCTCCCCAACTCACCTATCCCACTCTCCTCCCACACTCCACACCCTCACTCACCTCCACAGATCCCCACACCCGCTCCCCTCCCGCACTAACCTCCCCGACAACCCTCCCCACTCCCCTCCCCCACTCCCCTCCCCCATTTCCCCCCCCCACTCCCCTACCCCTCTCCCCTCCCCCTCTCCCCTCCCCCACTCTCCACTCCCCCACTCTCCTCCCCCTCTCTCCTCCCCCACTCTCCTCCCCCACTCTCCTCCCCCACTCTCCTCCCCCACTCCCATCCCCCACTCCGCTCCCCAACTCTCCTATCTCACAACCCTCCCCCACTCCCCTTCCCTCCACAACCAAACTCCCCTACCCCGCACACCTCCCCCACTCCACTTACACACTCCCCTTCCCTCCACCTCCTCACTGCGCTCCCCTATCCCACTTCCCTATCCCACTCCACATACCCCTATCCCACTCCACATTCCCACTCCCCTCCCCCCACTCCAGTCCACCTCTGCGCTTCCCTGCACCTATTCACTGCCCTCCCCTACCACACTCCCATCCCCCACTACCCTCCCGCACTCCCCTACCCCACACCCCTACCGCACTCCGCTCCCCCTCTCCCCTCCCCTCCCCCACTCCCCTCCCCCACTCCCCTCCCCCACACCCCTCACACACTAACCTCCCCCACTACCCTCCCAACTCGCTTCGCCCACTCCCCTACCATGCACCCTACCCAACTCTGCTTACCTCCACCTCCTCACTGCCCTACTCTACCGCACTCCCATCCTACACATACCCTCCTCCACTACCCTCCCCCACTCCCCAATCGCACACCCCTCCACGACACCCCGACCCCACTCCCCTACCCCACACCCCTACCCCACTCCCCTACCCCATTCCACTACCCCAGTCCCGTTGCCAATCCCCTACCTCACTCCCCTCCCACACTTCCCTACCCACCTCTCCTAACCCCCTCCCCTACCCCACTCCCCTTCCCTCGACCTCCTCACTGCACTCCAGTACCCAATTCCCTACCCACATACCTCCACCACTCCCCTCCCTGATTCCCCCTCCCTCCACCTCCTCCCTGCGCTCCCCTACCCAGCTCCCCTATCCCACTCCCCTACCCCACTCCCCTACCCCACTCCCCTAAACTACACCCCTCCCCCACTACACACCCCCATTCCCCTTACCTACACCACCTCACTGCGCTCCCCTACCCCACTATCCTACCCCACTCTCCTATCCCACTCCACTTTCCCACTCCCCGACCCCACTCCCCTAACTCACTTCTCTCCCACACTAACCACCCCTTCTCCCCTTCCTTCTCCTCCTGACTGCTCTCCCCTACCCAACTCCCCAACACCACTGCCCTCCCCCACTCCCCACGTTACTCCCCTTCACTCCACCTCATTGCTGCCCTCCCCTACCCCACACCCCTCCCCACTCCCCTCCCCACTCCCCTCCCCACTTCTCTCCCCCACTCCCCTCCACATTCTCCTACCTCACTCCCCACCCCATACCCCTACCTCACTCCACTCCCCCACTCACATAACACACACCCCACCCCCACTCCCCTCCCCTCCCCCACTCCTCTCCCCCACTCCCCTCACCCATTCCCCTCACCCACTCCCCTCCGACCCAACTCCACTCCCACTCCCCTTCCCTCCACCTCCTGACAGCACACCCCTACCAGACTCCACGACACCACTCTGCACCCCCACTCCCCTCCTCTACTCCCCTACCCCACCGCACATCCCTCCCAAACTCCCCTACCAGACGCCCTCCCCCACTCCCCTCCCCTCCCCCACTCCCCTCCCCCTCTCCCCTCCCCAAATCGCCTCCCCAGTCCCATTACCAAATCGCCTCCCCCAGTCCCCTTACCAAATCGCCTCCCCTACTCCCCTGCCCTCCACATCCTTACAGCCCTCCTCTACTCCACTCCCCTACAACACTCTGATCCCCCACTCGCCCCACCAATCCCCTACCCCGCTTCTCTCCAAAACTCCCCTACCCTCTCCCCACCCCCACTCCCCTACCCAACTCCCCTACCCCATTCCACTACCCCAGTCCCGTCGCCAATCCCCTACCTCACACCCCTCCCATACTCCCCTACCCACCTCTCCTACCCCACTCTCTTACCCCACTCCCCTTCCCTCCACCTCCTCAATGCACTCCAGTACCCAACTCCCCGAGGCCACTGCCCTCCCCCACTCCCCACGACACTCCCCCACTGCCCTACCTCGCTCCATTCCCCCAATTACCACCCCCACTACCTTACCCCACTCCCCTCTACAATCCCCTCCCCAATCCCCTCCCCACCCCCGTCCCCACTTCCCTCCCCCACTCCCCCACCCCACTCACCTAACACACACCCTACCCCACTCCACTCCCCCATTCCCCTCTCCCACTCCCCTTCCCTCCATCTCCTCACTGCACCCCTACCCAACTCCCGTCCCCACTCCCCTTCCCTCCACCTCCTTACAGTCCACCCCTACCACACTTCCCGACACCACCCTGCACCCCCACCCCCTCCTCCACTCCCCTACCCCACTACCCCACCGCACCTCCCTCTCAAACTCCCCTACCAGACGCCCTCCCCCACTCCCCACCCCCAAACCCCTCCCCACACACCACCCCCACTTCCCTCCCCCACTCCCCCACCCCACTCACCTAACACACACCCTACCCCACTCCACTCCCCCATTCCCCTCTCCCACTCCCCTTCCCTCCATCTCCTCACTGCACCCCTACCCAACTCCCGTCCCCACTCCCCTTCCCTCCACCTCCTTACAGCCCACCCCTACCACACTTCCCGACACCACACTGCACCCCCACCCCCTCCTCCACTCCCCTACCCCACTACCCCACCGCACCTCCCTCCCAAACTCCCCTACCAGACGCCCTCCCCCACTCCCCTCCCCCAAACCCCTCCCCACACACCACCCCCACTCCCCTCCCCCACTCCCCTCCCCCAATCCGCACCCCCACTCCCCAAGCCCACTCCCCTCCCCAACTCCCCTTCCCTCCACCTCCTTCCAGCGCTCCCCTACTCCACTCCCCTACACCACTCTGATCCCCCACTAGCCTCACCACTCCCTACCCTACTCCCCTCCAAAACTCCCATACCCTCTCCCCACCCCCACTCACCTACACCACTCCCCTAACCCACTCCCTGTCCCCCACTCTCCTCCCCCACTCCCCTCCCCAACTCCCCTCGCCCAGTCTCCTCCCACACTCCCCTCCCTCACTCCCCTCCAACTCCCCTACAACTCTAACCTCCCCCACTCCCCTCCGCACTCCCCTCCGCACTCCCCTCCCCACTCCCCTCCCCACTCCCCTCCCCCACTGCCCTCCTCACTCCCCTCCCCACTCCCCTCCTCACTCACCTCCCACACTAACCTTCCCCACTCGCTCCCCCACGCCCCTCCCCACTCACCTCCCACACTAACCTCCCCCACTCGCCTCCCCACTCCCCTCCCCACTCCCCTCCCGCTCTTGCCTCCCCCAATCCCCTCCCCCACTCCCAAACTCCCCTCCCCCACTCCCCTCACTCACTAATCTCCCCCACTCCCCTCCCACACTAACCTCCCCCACTCCCCTCCCAACTCCCCTCATCCACTCCGCTACCCCACTCCGCTTACCTCCACATCCTCACTGCACGACTCCACCACACTCCCATCCCCCACTACCCTCCCCCACTACCCTCCCCCACTCCCTAACCGCACCCCCCTCCACAACACCCCTACCCCTCTCCCCTACCCCAAACCTGACCCCACACCCCTACCCTACACCCCTACCCTACTCCCCTACCCCAGTCCACTACCCCAGTCCCATCGCCAATCTCCTCTCTCACACCCCTCCCATACTCCCATACCCACCTCTCCTACCCCACTCCCCTACCCCACTCCCCTTCCCGCCACCTCCTCACTGCACTCCAGTACCCAGATCCCCTATGCCACTGCCCTCCCCCACTGCCCTACCTCACTCCACTCCACCAGTTACCCCTCCCACTACCTTACCCCACTCCCCTCCCCACTCCCCTCCCCATTTCCCTCCCCCACTTCCCTCCCCCACTCCCCTCCCATTTCTCCTACCTCACTCCCCACCCCATACCCATACCCCACTCCCCTCCCGCACTGCCCTACCTCACTCCACTCCCCCAGTTAACGCACCCACTACCTTGCCCCACTCCCCTCCCCACTCCCTTCCCCCACTCGCCTCCCCATACCCCTACCTCACTCCACTCCCCCACTCCCCTACCCCACTCACTTAACACACACCCCTCCCCCACTCCCCTCCCCATTCCCCTCTCCCACCCCCTTCCCTCCATCTCCTCACTGCCCCACTACCCAAATCCCCTCCCCACTCCCCTTCCCTCCACCTCCTTTCAGCCCACCCCTACCACACTCCCCGACACCACTCTGCACCCCCACCCCCTCCTCCACTCCCCTACCCCACTACCCCACCGCACTTCCCTCCCAAACTCCCCTACCAGACGCCCTCCCCCACTCCCCTCCCCCACACCCATCCCCACACCCCTTCCCCACTCCCCCACTCCACTCGCCCACTCCCCTCCCCCACTCCACCTCCCCCACACCCCTCGCCCACTACCCTACCGCTATGGCCTACCCCACGCCCCTCCACAACTCCCCTCCCCAACTCCCCTTCCCTCCATCTCCTGACAGTCCTCCCCTACTGCACTCCCCTACACCACTCTGCTCCCCCACTAGCCCCACCACTCCCCTACCCCACTCCCCTCCAAAACTCCCATAACCTCTCCCCACCCCCATTCACCTACACCACTCCCCTAACCCACTCCCTGTCCCTCAATCCATTCCCTGACTACCCAAACCCCACTCGCCTCCCCCACGCACCTCCCCAACTCCCCTCCTCCACACCTCGACCCCACTCTCCACCCCTCTCCTCGAGGCAACACCCCTCCCCCACACCTCGCCCCACTCCCTGCCTCAACTCCCCCACCCCACACTCCCCTCCCCCACTCCCCTCCACCACTCCCCTCCCCCACTCCCCTCCCCCACTCCCCTCCCAAGCTCCCCTCCCCCACAACCCCTCCTCAACTCCCCTAACTCCCCTTCCCCACTCCCCTCCACCACTCCCCTCCCCAACTCCCCTCCCCCACTCAACTCCCCTACCACGCACTCTTCCCCACACTCCTCCCCACACCCCTCCCCTACTCCCCACTCCCACTGCCCTCCCCCAAATCCCCCACCACACTCCCCTCCCACACTCCCCTCCCCCAAATCCCCTGCCCCAATTCCCCTACCGCACTCCCATCCCCCACTCCCATCCCCCACTATCCTCCCCAACTACCCTCCCCCACTACCCTCACCCACTCCACTCCCCCACTCCACTCCCCCACTCCACTCCCCCATCCCCACCCCCACTCTCCTCCCCCACTCCCCTACCCCAAATCCCCTTCCACAAATCCCCTACCCCAAATCCCCTCCCCAAATCCCCTCCCCCAAATCCCCGCCCCCACTCCATTCACATACCGCACTCCCCTCCACAACTCCTCTACCCGACTCCCCTACCCAACCCCACGTCACCACACCCCTACCACACTCCCCTCCCCCACTCCGCGACCCGACTCCCATACCCCACACCCCTACCCCACTCCCCGACCCCACTCTCCGACCGCACTCCACGACCCCACTCCATGACCGCACTCACCCGACCCCACTCACCCGACCCCACTCACCCGATCACACTCCCCACCCCCACACCCCAACCCCACTCCCCACACCCATGCCCCTCACCTAGTCCCCTCCCCCACACCTCTACCCCACTATCCTCACCTCTCCTCTCTGCAACACCCGTCCCCCACTCCCCTCCCCCATTCCCCTCCCCCCGTCCCCACACCCCCTACCACACTCCCCTCCCCCACCCCGCTCCCCCACCCCGCTCCCCCACTCCCCTCCCACGCTAACCTCCCCCACACTCCTCCCCATACTCCTCCGCACACTCCTCCCCCACTCCCCTCCCCCACTGCCCTCCCCCACTCCCCTCCCCCAAATTCCGTACCCCAAATTCTGCACCCCAAATCCCCTACCCCCAATCCCCTCCCCCAAATCCCCTCCCACACTCCACTCGCATACCGCACTCCCCTCCACAACTCCCCGACCCGACTCCCCTACCCAACCCCCGTCACCACTCCCCCTACCACACTCCCCTCCCCACTCCGCTCCCCCACCCCCTCCCACACTAACCTCCCCCACACTCCTCCGCACACTCCTCCCCCACTACCCTCCCCCACTGCCCTCCCCAAATCCCCTCCCCCAAATCCCCACCCCCACTCCACTCGCATACAGCACTCCCCTCCACAACTGACCTACCCGACTCCCCAACCCAACCCCCCGTCAATACACCCCTACCACACTCCCCTCCCCCACTCCCCTCCCCCACTCCACTCCCCCACTCCCCTACCCCACTCCCCTACCCCACTCCCAGACCCCACTTCCCAACTCCACACTCCTACTCCACTCTGCACTCCACTCCCCTACTCCACTCCTCTCCCCCACACCCATCCTCAACTCCCCTCCCTAACTCCCCTCCATAACACCCCTCCCCAACTCCCCTCCCTCCCTCCCCTAACCCACTACCCTCCCCCATTTCCCTAACCCCCGACCCTCCCCAACTCCACTCCCCCACTCCCCTCCCCCACTCCGCTCCCACACTAACCTCCCACACTAACCTCCCCCACACTCCTCCCCACACTCCTCCCCACACTCCTCCCCAAAGTCCTCCCCAATCCCCAACCCCAAATCCCCGACCCCAAATCCCTTCCCCCAAATCCACTCCCCCAAATCCCCTTCCCCAACTAACCTCCCCCACTCCACCCGTATACCGCACTCCCCTCCACAACTCCATACCCGACTCCCCTACCCAACCCCCGTCACCACTCCCCCTACCACACTCCCCTCCCCACTCCGCTCCCCCACCCCCTCCCACACTAAGCTCCCCCACACTCCTCCCCACACTCCTCCGCACACTCCTCCCTCACTACCCTCCCCCACTGCCCTCCCCCACTCCCCTCCCCCAAATTCCGTACCCCAAATTCCGTACCCCAAATCCCCGACCCCAAATCCCCTCCCCCAAATCCCCACCCCCACTCCACTCGCATACAGCACTCCCCTCCACAACTGACCTACCCGACTCCCCAACCCAACCCCCCGTCAATACACCCTTACCACACTCCCCTCCCCCACTCCCCTCCCCAACTCCCCTACCCCACTCCCCTACCCCACTCCCAGACGGCACTCCCCTACTCCACTCCCCTACTTCACTCTGCACTCCACTCCCCTACTCCACTCCTCTCCCCCACACCCATCCTCAACTCCCCTCCCTAACTCCCCTCCCTAACACCCCTCCCCAACTCCCCTCCCTTACTCCCCTAACCCACTACCCTCCCCCATTTCCCTAACCCACTACCCTCCCCAACTCCCCTCCCCCACTCCCCTCCCCACTCCCCTCCCCCACTTCTCTCCCACACTAACCTCCCGCACTAACCTCCCCCACACTAACCTCCCCCACACTCCTCCCCACACTCCTACCCACACTCCTCCCCAAAGTCCTCCCCCACGCACCTACCCCAGGTCCCCAACCCCAAATCCCTTCCCCCAAATCCCTTCCCCCAAATCCCCTCCCCCAAATCCCCTCCCACAAATCCCCTCCCCCACTCCACCCGCAGACCGCACTCCCCTCCACAACTCCCCTACCCGACGCCCCTACCCAACCCCCCGTCACCACACCCCCTACCACACTCCCCTCCCCCACTCCCCTACCCCACTCGCCTACCCCACTCCCCTACCCCACTCCCCTAACCCACTCCCCTACTCCACACCCCTACTCCACTCTACACTCCACTCCCATACTTCACTCCACTCCCCCACACCCCTCCTCAACTCCCCTCCCTAACTCCCCTCCCTAACACCCCTCCCCAACTCCCCTCCCTCCCTCCCCAAACCCACTACCCTCCCCCATTTCCCTAATCCACTACCCTCCCCAACTCCCCGCCCCAACTCCCCATCCCACTCCCCTCCCCCACTCCCCTCCCACACTAACCTCCCACACTAACCTCCCCCACACTCCTCCCCACACTCCTCCCCACACTCCTCCCCCACTCCCGTCCCCCACTCTCCTCGTCCACTCCCCTACCCCACTCCGCTACCCCACTCCCAGACACCACTCCCCTACTCCACTCCCCTACTCCACTCTGAACTCCACTCCCCTACAGCACTCCACTCCCCCACACCCCTCCTCAACTCCCCTCCCTTACTCCACTCCACTCCCCCACACCCCTCCTCAACTCCCCTCCCTAACACCCCTCCCTAACTCCCCTCCCCAACTCCCCTCCCTCACTCCCCTCCCCCACTCCCCTCCCCCACTCCCCTCCACAATCCCCTCCCCCACTCCCCTCTCCCTCTCCCCTCCCACACTAACCTCCCACACTAACCTCCCCCACACTCCACCCCACACTCCTACCCACACTCCTCCCCAAAGTCCTCCCGCACTCCCCTACACCAGGTCCCCTACCCCAAATCCCTTCCCCCAAATCCCCTCCACCAAATCCCCTCCCCCAAATCCCCTCCCCCACTCCACCCACATACCGCACTCCCCTCCACAACTCCCCTTCACAACTCCCCTACACGACTCCTCTACCCAACCCCCGTCACCGCTCCCCCTACCACACTCCCCTCCCCCACTCCCCTATCCCACTCCCCTACCCCACTCCCAGACCCCACTCCCCTTCTCCACTCCCCTACTCCACTCTGAACTCCACTCCCCTACTCTACTCCACTCCCCCACATCCCACATCAACTCCCGTCCCTAACTCCCCTCCCTAACGCCCCTCCCAAACTCCCCTCCCTCACTCCCCTAACCCACTACCCTCCCCCATTTCCCTAACCCACTACCCTCCCCAACTCCCCTGCCCACTCCCCTCCCCCACTCCCCTCCCCCACTCCCCTCCCACACTAACCTCCCACACTAACCTCCCCCACACTCCTCCCCACACTCCTCCCCACTCTCCTCCCCAAAGTCCTCCCCCACTCCCCTACCCCAGGTCCCCTACCCCAAATCCCTTCCCCCAAATCCCCTCCCCCAAATACCCTCCCCCACTCCACCCGCATACCGCACTCCCCTCCACAACTCTCCTACCCGACTCCCCTACGCAACCGTCCGTTACCACACCCCCTACCACACTCCCCTCCCCCACTCCCCTCCCCCTCTCCCCTCCCACACTAACCTCCTCCACACTCCTCCCCACACTCCTCCGCACACACCTCCCCCACTCTCCTCCCCCACTCCCCTCCCCCACACCCCTACCCCAAATTTCGTACCCCAAATTCCGTTCCACACATTCCGTACCCCAATTCACCTACCCCAAATCCCCTACCCCAAATCCCCTCCCCCACACCCCTCCACAACTCCCCTACTCGACTCCCCTACCCAACCCCCCGTCACCACACCCCTACCACACTCCCCTCCCCCCACTCCCCTCCCCCACTCTCTGACCCCACTCCCTGACCCCACTCCCCGACCCCACTCCCCGACACCACTCCCTGACCCCACTCCCCTACCCAACTCCCCGTCACCACACCCCTACCACACTCCCCTCCTCCACTCCCCTATCCCACTCCCCGACCCCACTCCCCGACCCCACTCACCCGACCCCACTCACCCGACCCCACTCACCGGACCCCACTCACCCGACCCCACTCACCCGACACCACTCACCAGACACCACTCACCCGACCCCACTCCCCACCCCCCACACCCCAACCCCACTCCCCACCCCCATGCCCCTCCACTAATCCCCTCCCCCACTCCTCTACCCCACTCTCCTCCCCCACTCCTCTCTGCAACACCCCTCCCCCACTCCTCTCCCCCACTCCCCTCCCCCAATCCCCTCACTCACTCCCCTCCCCCAAATCCCCTCCCCCACTCCCCTCCCCCAAATCCCCTACACCAAATCCCCTACCACACTCCCCTCTCCCAAATCCCCTGCCCCAATTCCCCTCCCGCACTCCCATCCTCCACTCCCCTCCCCCACTCCCCTCCCCCACTGCCCTCCCCCACTCCCCTCCCCCTCTCCACTCCCCCACTCTCCTCCCCCCACTCCCCTCTTCCACTCCCCAACCCACTCCCCTACCCCACTCCCCTACCCCACTCCCCTGCACCACTCCCCTACTCCACTCCCCTACACCACTCCCCTACTCCACTCCACTCCCTCACACCCCTCCTCAACTCCCCTCCCTAACTCCCCTCCCCCACTCCCCTCCCCCACTCCCCTCCACAATCCCCTCCCCCACTCCCCTCTCCCTCTCCCCTCCCACACTAACCTCCCACACTAACCTCCCCCACACTCCACCCCACACTCCTACCCACACTCCTCCCCAAAGTCCTCCCGCACTCCCCTACACCAGGTCCCCTACCCCAAATCCCTTCCCCCAAATCCCCTCCACCAAATCCCCTCCCCCAAATCCCCTCCCCCACTCCACCCGCATACCGCTCTCCCCTCCACAACTCCCCTTCACAACTCCCCTACACGACTCCTCTACCCAACCCCCGTCACCGCTCCCCCTACCACACTCCCCTCCCCCACTCCCCTCCCCAACTCCCCTACCTCACTCCCCTACTACACTCACCTACTCCACTCTGCACTCTACTCCCATACTCCACTCCACTCCCTCACACCCCTCATCAACAACCCTCCCTAACTCCCCTCCCTAACACCCCTCCCCAACTCCCCTCCCTCCCTCCCCTAACCCACTACACTCCCCCATTTCCCTAACCCACTACCCTCCCCAGCTCCCCTCCCCCTCTCCCCTCCCCCACTCCCCTCCCCCACTCCGCTCCCACACTAACCTCCCACACTAACCTCCCCCACACTAATCTCCCCCACACTCCTCCCCACACTCCTCCCCAAAGTCCTCCCCCACTCCCCTACCGCAAGTCCCCTACTCCAAATCCCTTCCCCCAAATCCACTCCCCCAAATCTCCTCCCCCAAATAACCTCCCCCACTCCACCCGCATACCGCACTGCCCTCCACAACTCCCCTACCCAACTCCCCTACCCAACCCCCCGTCACCACACCCCCTGCCACACTCCCCTCCCCCACTCCGCTCTCCCACTCCCCTCCTACACTAACCTCCCCCACACTCCTCCCCCACTCCCCTCCCCCACTCCCCTCCCCCAAATTCCGTACCCCAAATTCCGTACCCCAAATCCCCTACCCCAAATCCCCTACCCCAAATCCCCTACCCCAAATCCCCTCCCCCACTCCACTATAAACCGCACTCCCCTCCACAACTCCCCTACCCGACTCCCCTACCCAACCCCCCGTCACTACACCCCTACCACACTCCCCTCCCCCACTCCCCTATCCCACTCCCCTACCCCACTCCCAGACCCCACTCCCCTTCTCCACTCCCCTACTCCACTCTGAACTCCACTCCCCTACTCTACTCCACTCCCCCACATCCCACCTCAACTCCCGTCCCTAACTTCCCTCCCTAACGCCCCTCCCAAACTCCCCTCCCTCACTCCCCTAACCCACTACACTCCCCCATTTCCCTAACCCACTACCCTCCCCAACTCCCCTGCCCACTCCCCTCCCCCACTCCCCTCCCCCACTCCCCTCCCACACTAACCTCCCACACTAACCTCCCCCACACTCCTCCCCACACTCCTCCCCACTCTCCTCCCCAAAGTCCTCCCCCACTCCCCTACCCCAGGTCCCCTACCCCAAATCCCTTCCCCCAAATCCCCTCCCCCAAATACCCTCCCCCACTCCACCCGCATACCGCACTCCCCTCCACAACTCTCCTACCCGACTCCCCTACGCAACCGTCCGTCACCACACCCCCTACCACACTCCCCTCCCCCACTCCCCTCCCCCTCTCCCCCCCACACTAACCTCCTCCACACTCCTCCCCACACTCCTCCGCACACTCCTCCCCTACTCCCCTCCCCCCACTCCCCTACCCCACTCCCCTACCCCAAATTCCGTACCCCAAATCCCCTCCCCCAAATCCCCACCCCCACTCCACTCGCATACCGCAGTCCCCTTCACAACTCCCTGACCCGACTCCTCTACACAACCCCCCGTCACCACACCCCTACCACACTCCCCTCCCCCACTCCCCTCCCCCACTCCCCTCCCACACTCCCCTCCCCCACTCCCCTACCTCACTCCCCTCCCCCACTCCCCTAACCCACATCCCTACTCCACTCCCCGACCCCACTCCCTGACCCCACTCATCCTTCCCCAGACCCCACTCCCCATCCCACTCCACAACCCCACTCCCCCACTCCTCTACCCCACCCCCATGCCCCTCCCCTAATCCCCTCCCCTAATGCACTCCCCCACTCCTCTACCCCACTCTCCTCCCCTCTCCTCTACCCCACTCTCCTCACCTATCCTCTCCGCAACACCCCTCCCCCATTCCCCTCACTGACCGACCCACTCACCGACCCACTCACCCGACCCCACTCACCCGACCCCACTCACCCTACCCCACTCCCCACTCCCCATCCCACTCCACAACCCCACTCCCCCACTCCTCTACCCCACCCCCATGCCCCTCCCCTAATCCCCTCCCCTAATTCACTCCCCCACTCCTCTACCCCACTCTCCTCCCCTCTCCTCTACCCCACTCTCCTCACCTCTCCTCTCCGCAACACCCCTCCCCCATTCCCCTCCCCCACTCCACACCCCCACTCCACTCCCCCACTCCGCACCACCTCTCCCCTCCCCATTCCCCTCCCCACTCCTCTCCCCCACTCCCCTCCCACACTAACCACCAACACACTACGCCCCACTCCCCTCCACCACTGCCCTCTCCAAATCCCATCCCCCAAATCCCCTCCCCCAAATCCCCTACCCCAAATCCCCTCCCCCACTCGCCTACTGCTCTCCCCTCCACAACCCCCCTCCACAACTCCCATACCTGACTCCCCTACCCAACCCCCCGTCACCACTCCCCTCATCAACTCCCCTCCCTCACTCCCCTACCCCTCTCCCCGACCCCTCTCCCCGACCCCACTCCCCGACCCCAAACCCCGACCCCACTCCCAGACCCCACTCCCCGTCCCCCCTCCCCCACGCCCCTCCCCTAATCCCCTCCCCCACGCCCCTCCCTTAATCCCCTCCCCCACACCTCTCCACCACTCCTCTCCCCCACTCCTCTCCCACAGTCCCCTTCCCCACTCCCCTCCCCCAAATCCCCTCCCACAAATCCCCTCCCCCAAATCCCCTCCCCCAAATCCCCTACCCCAAATCCCCTACCCCAAATCCCCTCCCCCACTCGCCTACTGCTCTCCCCTCCACAACCCCCCCCACAACTCCCCGACCCGACACCCTTACCCGACTCCCCCACCCAAGCCTCCGTTACCACTCCCCCACCACACTCCCCTACAACACTCCCCTACCACTCTCCCCTCCCCCACTCCGCTCCCCCACTCCGCTCTCCTACTCCCCTACCGAACTCCCCGGCAGCACACCCCTACCCCACTCCCCTACCCCACTTCCCTACCTCACTCCGCTCCCCAACTCTCCTACCCCACACTCCTCCCCGCTCACCTTCCCTTCACCTCCTCACTGCCCTCCACTACCCAAGTCCCCTACCCCAGACACATCTCCCACTCCACTCCCCCACTCCCCTTCCCTCCACCTCCTCACTGCGCTCCCCTCCCTCACTCCCCGTCCCCACTCCCCGACCCCACTCCCCGACCACACAACCCGACCCCACTCCCCCACGCCCATCCCCCACGCCCTCCCCTAATCCCCTCCCCCACTCCTCTACCCCACTCTCCTCCCCTCTCCTCTCCGCAACACCCCTCCCCCACTCCTCTGCCCCACTCCTCTCCCCCACTCCTCTCCCACACTCACCTCCCCGCCTCAACTCCCCTGCCTCAACTCCCCGCCTCAACTCCCCTGCATCACAGCCCCTTCCCACTCCCCTCCCCACTCCCCTCCCCACTCCCCTCCCCACACCCCTCCCCCACTCCCCTCCCCCACTCCCCTCCCCCACTCCCCTCCTCCACTCCCCTCCCCACTCTCATTCCCCGTTCCTCTCCCCCACAACCCTCCCCCCACTCCCCTCCCCCCACTCCCCTCCCCCCACTCCCAGGTTCCCACTCCCCTCCCCCACTCCCCTCCCCCACTCCACTCCACCACAACACCCCTCCCAAACTCCTCACCTCACTCCCTGCCTCAACTCCCCTCCCCAACCCCCCTACTTCACACCCCTACCCCACTCCCCTCCCCCAACTCTCATCCCACACTCCCCTCACCTAATCCCATACCCCACTCCCCTACTCCACCACCCCTCCCCCACTCCCCTCCTCAACTCCCCTTCCTCACTCCCCTTCCCACTCCACTCCCTCACTCCCCTCCCCCACTCCCCTCCCTCACTTCCCTAACCCTCTACCCTCCCCAACCCTCCTCCCATACTCCCCACCCCCACTCCCCCTCCCCACTCCCCTACCACACTAACCTCCCCCACACCCCTCCTCACACCCCTCCCCACTCCCCTCCCCCACTCCCCTCCCCCACTCCCCTCATCACTCCCCTCCCCCACTTCCCCTCCCCCCACTCCCTTCCCCAAATCCCCTACCCCAAAACCCCTACCGCACTCCCCTCCCCCACTCCCCTCCCCCACTTCGGCTCCCCAACTCGCCTCCCCCACTCGCCTCCCCCACTCCCCTACCCCCACCCCCCCTCCCCCACTCCCCTCCCGTCCACCACTCCGATTCCCTGCACCACGTCACTGCCCTCCCCTACCACACACCTATCCCCCACTACGCTCCCTCACTCACCTACCCCACTTCCCTACCCCGCTCCACTCCCCCACTTCTCTCCCCAGTCCCCTCCCCCACTCCCCTCCCCCATTCCCCTACCCCAAATCCCCTCCCCCAAATCCCCTCCCCCAAATCCCCTACCCCAAATCCCCTCCCCCACTTGCCTACTGCTCTCCCCTCCACAACCCCCCTCCACAACTCCCCTACCCGACTCCCCTACCCAAACCCACGTCACCACACCCCTACCACACTCCCCTACCACACTCCCCTACCACACTCCCCTCCCCCACTCCGCTCCCCCCACTCCGCTCTCCCACTCCCCTACCAAACTCCCCGGCACCACACCCCCTTCCCCACTCCCCTACCCCACTCCCCTACTCTACACCCCTACCCCACTCCTCTCCCCAACTCTCCTACCCCACACTCCTCCCCGCTCCCCTTCCCTCCACCTCCTCACTGCCCTCCACTACCCAACTCCCCTACCCCAGACACCTCTCGCCACTCCACCTCCCCCCACTCCCCTTCCCTCCACCTCCTCACTGCGCTCCCCTCCCTCACTCCCCGACCCCACTCCTCTGCATCACACCCCCTACCCCACTCCCCTAACCCACTCCGCTCCCCAACTTTCCTAACCCACACTCCTCCCCCGCTCCCCTTCCCTCCACCACCTCACTGTCCTCCACTACACAACTGCCCTACCCCAGACACCTCCCCCACTCCACACCCCCACTCCCCTTCCCTCCACCTCCTCACTGCTCTCACCCCTCCCCCACTCCCCGACCCCACACTCCCCCACCCCTCTCCCCGACCCTCTCCCCGACCCCCACTCCCCGTACCCCCTCCCCCACGCCCCTCCCCTAATCTCCTCCCCCACACGCCCCTCCCCTAATCCCCTCCCCCACTCCTCTACCCCACTCTTCTCCCCTCTCCTCTCCGCAACACCCCTCCCCCACTCCTCTTCCCTACTCCTCTCCCCCCACTCCTCTCCCCCACTCCCCTCCCCCATTCCCCTCCCCCACTCCCCTCCCCCAAATCCCCTCCCCCAATCCCCTACCCCAAATCCCCTACCCCATATCCCCACCCCAAATCCCCTCCCCCAAATCCCCTCCCCCACTCGCCTACTGCTCTCCCCTCCACAAACCCCCTCCACAACTCCGACCCGACTCCCCTACCCGACTCCCTTACCCAAACCCCCCGTCACCACTCCCCCACCACACTCCCCTACCACACTCCCCTACCACACTCCCCTCCCCCACTTCCGCTCCCCAACTCCGCTCTCCCAATCCCCTACCAAACTCCCGGGCACCACACACCCTACCCCACTCGCCTCCCCCACTCGCCTCCCCCACTCCCCTACCCCACCCCCTCCCCCACTCCCCTCCCGTCCACCACTCCGATTCCCTGCACCACGTCACTGCCCTCCCCTACCACACACCTATCCCCCACTACGCTCCCTCACTCACCTACCCCACTTCCCTACCCCGCTCCACTCCCCCACTCCTCTCCCCCAGTCCCCTCCCCCACTCCCCTCCCCCCATTCCCCTACCCCAAATCCCTCCCCCAAATCCCCTCCCCCAAATCCCCTACCCCAAATCCCCTCCCCCACTCGCCTACTGCTCTCACCCTCCACAACCCCCCTCCACAACTCCCCTACCCGACTCCCCTACCCAAACCCACGTCACCACACCCCTACCACACTCCCCTACCACACTCCCCTACCACACTCCCCTACCACACTCCCCTCCCCCACACTCCGCTCCCCCACTCCGCTCTCCCACTCCCCTACCAAACTCCCCGGCACAACACCCCTTCCCCACTCCCCTACCCCCACTCCCCTACTCTACACCCCTACCCCACTCCGCTCCCCAACTCTCCTACCCCACACTCCTCCCCGCTCCCCCTTCCCTCCACCTCCTCACTGCCCTCCACTACCCAACTCCCCTACCCCAGACACCTCTCCCACTCCACTCCCCCACTCCCCTTCCCTCCACCTCCTCACTGCGCTCCCCTCCCTCACTCCCCGACCCCACACTCCTCTGCATCACACCCCTACCCCACTCCCCTAACCCACTCCGCTCCCCAACTTTCCTAACCCACACTCCTCCCCCGCTCCCCTTCCCTCCACCACCTCACTGTCCTCCACTACACAACTGCCCTACCCCAGACACCTCCCCCACTCCACACACCCCACTCCCCTTCCCTCCACCTCCTCACTGCTCTCCCTCTCCCCACTCCCCGACCCCACTCCCCCACCCCTCTCCCCGACCCCTCTCCCCGACCCCACTCCCCGTACCCCCTCCCCCACGCCCCTCCCCTAATCTCCTCCCCACACGCCCCTCACCTAATCCCCTCCCCCATTCCTCTACCCCACTCTTCTCCCCTCTCCTCTCCGCAACACCCCTCCCCCACTCCTCTCCCCCACTCCTCTCCCCCACTCCTCTCCCCCACTCCCCTCCCCCACTCCCCTCCCCCACTCCCCTCCCCCAAATCCCCTCCCCCAAATCCCCTACCCCAAATCCCCTACCCCAAATCCCCACCCCAAATCCCCTCCCCCAAATCCCCTCCCCCACTCGCCTACTGCTCTCCCCTCCACAAACCCCCTCCACAACTCCCCGACCCGACTCCCCTACCAGATCCCTTACCCAAACCCCCGTCACCACTCCCCCACCACACTCCCCTACCACACTCCCCTACCACACTCCCCTCCCCCACTCCGCTCCCCAACTCCGCTCTCCCACTCCCCTACCAAACTCCCGGGCACCACACCCCTACCCCACTCCCCTACCCCACTCCCCTACCCCACTCCCCTACCCCACTCCGCTCCCCAACTCTCCTACACAACACTCCTCCCCGCTCCCCTTCCCTCCACCTCCTCACTGCCCTCCACTACCCAACTCCCCTATCCCAGACACCTCTCCCACTCCACAGCCCCACTCCCCTTCCCTCCACCTCCTCAGTGCGCTCCCCTCCCTCACTCCCCGACCCCACTCCCCGACCCCACTCCCCGACCTCACTCCCCGACCTCACAAACCGATCCCCACAACCCGACCCCACTACCCCACGCCCGTCCCCCACGCCTTCCCCTAATCCCTTCCCCCACTCCTCTACCCCACTCTCCTCCCCTCTCCTCTCCGCACACCTCTCCCCCACTCCGCTGCCCCACTCCTCTCTCGCACTCCTCTCCCATACTCCCCTGCCCGCCTCAACTCCCCTGCCTCAACTCCCCTCCTCAACCCCCCTGCCTCAACTCCCCTCCTCAACTCCCCTGCATCACGCCCCTCCCCACTCCCCTCCCCCACTCCCCTCCCCCACTCCCCTCTCCACTCCCCTCCCCCACACCCCTCCCCCACTCCCCTCCCCCACTCCCCTCCCCACTCCCATTCCCCATTCCCCTACCGCACAACCCTCCCCCACTCCCCTCCCCCACTCCCAGGTTCCCACTCCCTTCCCCCACTCCCCTCCCCCACTCCCCTCCCCCACTCCCCTCCCCCACTCCCCTCCACCACAGCACCCCTCCCCCACTCCTCACCTCACTCCCTGCCTCAATTCCCCTCCCCCACTCCCCTACTCCACACCCCTACCCACTCCCCTCCCCAGCTCTGCTCCCCCACTCCCCTCACATCTTCCCATACCCCACTCCCCTACTCCACCCCCCTACCCCACTCCTTCTCCTCAACTCCTCTTCCTCACTCCCCTCCCCAACTCCCCTCCCTCACTCCCATCCGCCACTCCCCTCCCTCACCCCCTAAACCTCTACCCTCCTCAACTCTCCTCCCATACTCCCCTCCCCCACTCTCCTCCCCCACTCCCCTCCCCACTCCCCTACCACACTCCCCTACCACACTAACCTCCCCCACACCCCTCCCCTCTCCCCTCCCCCACTCCCCTCCCCCACTCCCCTCATCATTCCCCTCCCCCACTCCCCTCCCCAAATACCCTACCCCAAAACCACTACCGCACTCCCCTCCCCCCTCCCCTCCCCCACTCGCCTCCCCCACTCGCTTCCCCCACTCCCCTACCCCACCCCCTCCCCCACTCCCCTCCCGTCCACCACTCCGATTCCCTGCATCACCTCACTGCCCTCCCCTACCACACACCTATCCCCCACTACGCTCCCTCACTCAGCTAGCCAACTTCCCTATCCCACTCCACTCCCCCACTCCTCTCCCACACTCACCTCCCCCACTCCCCACCCCCACTCCCCTCCCCACTCCCCTCCCCCAAATCCCCTACCCCAAATCCCCCACCCCAAATCCCCTCCCCCAAATCCCCTCCCCCAAATCCCCTCCCCCACTCGCCTACTGCTCTCCCCTGCACAACAACCCTCCACAACTCCCCTACCCGACTCCCCTACCCAAACCCACGTCACCACACCCCTACCACACTCCCCTACCACACTCCCCTACCACACACCCCTACCACACTCCCCTCCCCAACTCTGCTCCCCCACTCCGCTCTCCCACTCCCCTACCAAACTCCCAGGCACCACACCCCTACCCCACTCCCATACCCCACTCCCCTACCCCACTCCCCTACCCCACTCCCCTACCTCACTCCCCTACCCCACTCCGCTCCCCAACTCTCCTACCCCACTCTCCTCACCGCTCCCCTTCCCTCCACCTCCTCACTGCCCTCCACTACCCAACTCCCCTACCCCAGACACCTCTCCCACTCCACTCCCCCAATCCCCTTCCCTCCACCTCCTCACTGCGCTCCCCTCCCTCACTCCCCGACACCACTCGCCGACCCCACTCCCCGACCCCACACCCCGACCCCACACCCCGACCCCACTCCCCGACCCCACAACCCGACCCCACTCCCCCACGCCCGTCCCCCACGCCGTCCCCTAATCCCCCCCCACTCCTCTACCCCACTCCTCACCCCCACTCCTCTCCCCACTCCTCTCCCACACTCCTCTCCCCGCCTCAACTCCCCTGCCTCAACTCCCCTCCTCAACTCCCCTGCATCACGCCTCTCCCCACTCCCCTCCCCACTCCCCTCCCCACTCCCCTCCCCCACACCCCTCCCCCACTCCCCTCCCCCACTCCCCTCCCCCACTCCCCTCCCAACTCCCATTCCCCATTCCCCCCCCACAACCCTCCCCCACTCCCCTCCCCCACTCCCCTCCCCCACACCCAGGTTCCCACTCCCCTCCCCCAATCCCCTCCCCCACTCCCCTCCCGCACTCCCCTCCACCACTCCGCTCCACCACAACACCCCTCCCCCACTCCTCACCTCACTCCCTGCCTCAACTCCCCTCCCCCACTCCGCTACCCACACCCCTACCCCACCCCCCTCCCCAGCTCTCCTCGCCCGCTCCCCTCAACTAATCCCATACCCCACTGCCCTACTCCACCCCTCTCCCCCACTCCCCTCCTCAACTCCCCTTCCTCACTCCCCTCCCCCACTCCCCTCCCTCTCTCCCCTCCCCCACTCCGTCCCTCACTCCCCTAACCCTCTACCCTCCCCAACTCTCCTCCCATACTACCCTCCCCCACTCCCCTCCCCCACTCCCCATCACACTAACCTCCCCCACACCCCTCCCCACTCCCCTCCCCCACTCCCCTCCCCCACTCCCCTCCCGCACTCCCTTCCCCAAATCCCCTACGCCAAAACCCCTACCGCACTCCCCACCCCCACTCCCCTCCTCACACTCGCCTCCCCCACTCGCCTCCCCCACTCGCCTCCCGCACTCTCCTCTCCCACTCCCCTACCCCACCCCCTCCCCCACTCCCCTCCCGTCCACCACTCCGATTCCCTGCACCTCCTCACTTCCCTCCCCTACCACACACCTATCCCCCACCACGCTCCCTCACTCACCTACCGCACTCCCCTTCACAACTCCCCTACCCGACTCCCTTATCCAACCCCCGTTACCACACCCATACCACACTCCCCTCCGCCACTCTGCTCCCCCACTCCCCCACCCAAATCCCCGACACCACTCCCCGACCCCACTCCGCACCCCAACTCTCCTACCCCACGCCCCTCCCCCACTCCCCTTCCCATACCTCCTCTCTGCCCTCAACTACCCAACTACCCTACCCCAGACACCTCCCCGACTCTACTCCCCCACTCCCCTTCCCTCCACCTCCTCACTGCGCTCCCCTGCCCCAATCCCCTAAATCACTCCCCTACCCAACTCCACTACCCGACTCCCCTTCCCCATTCCCCTGCCCCACTTCCATACCCCACCCCCTCCCCCACTCCCCTCCCCCAACTCCCTTCCACCTCTCCGCTTCCCAGCACCTCTTCACTGCCCTCCCCTACCACACTCCCATCCCCCACTATCCTTCCCCACTCCCCTACCCCACTTCCCTACCCTGCTCCACTCCCCCACTCCCCTTCCGCACTCCCCTCCACAACTCCCCTACCCCACTCCACGACCCCACATGCCTCCCCCACACCCCTACCCCACTCGCTCCCCTACGACCCTACCCCACTCTGCTACTACACTCCCCTACCCCACTCCCTGACACCACACCCGTAACCCACACCCCTACCCAACTCCGCTTCCCAACACTCCGACCCCAATACCCTTCCCCACTCCCCTTCTCTCCACCTCCTCACTGCGCTCCCCTACCCACTCCCCTTTCCCACTGCACTTTCCCACTCCCCTACCCCACTCCCCTAACTCACTTCCCTCCCCCACTCCCCTTCATTCTCTTCCTCACTGCCCTCCCCTACCCAGCTCCCCTACGCCACTGCCTCTCTCACTCCCCACGTCACTCCCCTTCCCTCCACCTGCTCACTGCCCTCCCCTACCCCACACCCCCACACCACTCCCGTCTCAAACTGCCCTACCTCACTCCACTCCACCAGTTACCGACCCCACGACCCTACCCCACTCCCTTCCCCCAATCCCTTCCCCCATTCCACTCCCTCTATCCCCTCTCCCACACATCTACCTCACTCCCCTCCCCCACTCCCCTCCCCCATTCCCCACCCCCACTCCCCTACCCCACTCCCCTACCCCACACCCCTACCCCACACCCCTACCCCACTCCCCTACTCCACTGACCTATCACACACCCTTCCCCCACTCCCCTCCCCATTACCCTCCCCACTCCCCTTCCCGCCAAATCCTCACTGCTCTCCCCAACCCCACTGCCCTGCCTCACTCCCCTTTCCTCCACCTCCTCACTGCCCTCCCCTCCCCTCATCCACTCCCATCCGCCACTCCCCTCAGCCACTCCAACAACCCACTTCCCTCCACCACTCCCCTCCCCCACTCCCCTACATCACGACTCACCCCACTCCCCTACCCCTCTTCCCTCTCCAACTCCCCTCCCCAACTCCCCTCCCCACTCCCCTTCCCTCCACCTCCTTAGAGCCCACCCCTACCACTCTCCCTGACACCACTCTGCACCCCCACTCCCCATCTCCACTCTCCTAACCCACTACCCCACCCCACTACCCCACCCCACTCCACTCCACCACTCCCCTACCACACTACCCCACCCCACTCCACCACTCCCCTACCCCACTACCCCACCCCACTCCCCTCCCCCACTCCCCTCCCCCAATCCACTACCTCAATCCCCTCCCCATAACACTACCTCAATCCCCTCCCCCACTCCCCTACCCCACACACTTAACCAACTCCCCTACCCCACACCCCTCCCCCACTCCCCTCCCCAACTGCCCTCCTACATTCCCCTACCTCACTCCCCTACTGCACTCCCCTACCTCACTCCCCTACCCCACTCCCCTTCCTCACTCCCCTACCCCACTCCCCTCCCCAACTCCCCTCCCTAACTCCCCTCCCCAACTCTACTCCCCAACCCCGCACCTTAACTCATCTCCCCCAGTCCCCTCAACAACTCCCATACCCCACTCCCCTACCCCACACCCTCGACAACCCCCCTCCACAATTCCCCTCCCTCAAACCCACCCCCACTCCCCTCCCCCACTCCCCTCACCCACTACCCTCCCCCGCTGCCCTCCCTCACTCGCTTCCCCATTCCCCTCCCCCACTCCCCAACTCCCCTCTCACACTAACCTACCCCACTCCCCCACTTCCCTCTCCCACACCCCTACCCCACTCCGCTTACATTCACGTCCTCACTGTCCGTCTCTACCACACTCCCACCCCACACTGCCATCCCCCACTACCCTCCCCCACTTACCAGACCGCACTCCGCTCCACAACACCCCAACCCCACACCCCTACCCCACACCCCTACCCCAAACCCATCACCCACTCCGCTACCACACTCCACCACCCCCTCCCTCACCCTCTCCATTCCACTCCACCACCCCCTCCCTCACCCTCTCCATTCCCCTCCACCACCCCCTCCCTCCACCTCTTCATTATCATCCATCACCCCCTCCCACACCCTCTTCTTTCTCCTCCGTACCCCCTCCCTCCCCCTCTTCATTCTCCTCCACCAACCCCTCCCTCCCTCTCTTCATTCCCCTCCACCTCCCCCTCCCTCCCCCTCTTCGGTCCCATCCACCTCCCCCACCCTCCTCCTCTTCATTACCTTCCACCATCCCCTCCCTCCCCCTCTTCATTCCCCTCCACCTCCCCCTCCCTCCCCCTCTTCATTACCTTCCACCACTCCCTCCCACCCCCTCTTCATTCCCCTCTACCACCCCCTCCCTCCCCCTCTTTATTCCCCTCCACCACCCCCTCATTCCCCCATTCATTCCACTCCACCTCCCCCTCCCTCCATTCCTCTCCACCTCCCCTCCCTCCCCCTCTTCATTCCCCTCCACCTCCCCCTCCTTCAGCTCTTCATTCCCCTCCACCTCCCCCTCTCTCCCCCTCTTCATTCCCCTCCACCTGCCCCTCCCTCCCCCTCTTCATTCTCCTCCACCACACCCACCTCCCCCTCTTCTTTCTCCTCCACCAACCCCTCCCTCCCCCTCTTCATTCCCCCCACCACCCCTCCCTCCCTCTCTTCATTCCCCTCCACCACACCCTCCCTCCCCCTCTTCATTCCCCTCCACCACCCCCTCACACCCCCTATTCATTCCATTCCGACTCCCCCTCCCTCCATTCCTCTCCACCTCCCCTCCCTCCCCCTCTTCATTCCCCTCCACCACCCCCTCCCTCCCCTCTTCATTCCCCTCCACCTCCCCCTCCCTCCCCCTCTTCATTCCCCTCCACCTGCCCCTCCCTCCCCCTCTTCATTCTCCTCCCCCACCCCCTCCCTCCCCCTCTTCTTTCTCCTCCACCAACCCCTCCCTCCCCCTCTTCATTCCCCTCCACCACCCCTCCCTCCCTCTCTTCATTCCCCTCCACCTGCCCCTCCCTCCCCCTCTTCATTCTCCTCCACCACCCCCACCTCCCCCTCTTCTTTCTCCTCCACCAACCCCTCCGGCCCCCTCTTCATTCCCCCCCACCACCCCTCCCTCCCTCCCTCTCTTCATTCCCCTCCACCACACCCTCCCTCCCCCTCTTCATTCCCCTCCTCCACCCCCTCACTCCCCGTATTCATTCCATTCCAACTCCCCCTCCCTCCATTCCTCTCCACCTCCCCTCCCTCCCCCTCTTCATTCCCCTCCACCACCCCCTCCCTCCCCTCTTTATTCCCCTCCACCTCCCCCTCCCTCCCCCTCTTCATTCCCCTCCACCTGCCCCTCCCTCCCCCTCTTCATTCTCCTCCACCACCCCCTCCCTCCCCCTCTTCTTTCTCCTCCACCAACCCCTCCCTCCCCCTCTTCATTCCCCTCCACCACCCCTCCCTCCCTCTCTTCATTCCCCTCCACCACACCCTCCCTCCCCCTCTTCATCCCCCTCCACCTCCCCCTCCCTCCCCCTCTTCATTTTCCTCCACCTCCCCCTCCCTCCCCCTCCCTCCCCCTCTTCATTCTCCTCCACCTCCCCCTCCCTCCCCCTCTTCATTGCCCTCCACCCCCCTCCCCCCTCTTCATTCCCCTCCACCTCTACCTCCCTGCCCCTCTGCATTCCCTTCCACCACCCCCTCCCGCCCCCTTCATTCCCCTCCACCTCCCCTCCCCCCTCTTCATTCCCCTCCACCACCCCCTCCCTCCCCCTCTTATTTCCCCTCCACCTTCCCCTCCCTCCCCCTCTTCATTCCCCCCACATTTCCCTCCCTCCCCCTCTTCATTCCCCTCCTCCTCCCGCCCCCTCTTCATTCCCCTACCCTCTCCCCCACTCCCTTCCCCCACTCCCTTCCACTCTCCCCTCCGCCAATCTCGCACTCTCTCCTTCTTCCACACTCCTCCTCCCACTTTCCCCCTCCTTTCTGACCATTGCCCTCCCCCACTCTCCTCTCAAACTCCCCTCCCCACTCTCTGCCACACTCCCCCTCCCCATCCCCCACTCCCCTCCCCAACTTCCTTCCACACTACCCTCTCCCTCCCCTCACACTCCCCTCCCCCTAACACTCCTCTCCCCCTCACCATTACACACCCTCCCCTTCCCCTCTCCTATTTCCCCACTCCCCATCCTCCACTCTACTTCCGCATTCCCCACTCACCTCCCCTCTCATTCTGCCATTCCCCTCAACGCACCCCTCCCCCACTCGTCCCCGGTCCCCACTCCCCTTTCCCCTCCCACATCCCACTTCCCTCTCTCACTCCTATCGTCCACTCCAGGCCCCCACTCCTCACTTCACTCCCCTACACCCCTTGTTCGCATCCTCTCCCGCTCAGACCTGGTCTCCCTCCACACTGCCCTCCCTCTCACATCCCCCACTTCCACTCCCACACTCCCTCTCACACACACCCATCCGCCACTCCCCTCCATCTGCCCTACCCTCAAAACCCTCTCCCCCACTACCTTGCTCCACTACCCTCCGCCACTACCCACCCCACTCGGTCAACCCCCCTCCCCCACTCCCTTCTCTCCCGTCCCTCGTCCCCCACTCCCCTCCCCCACTCCCCTTCCCCACTCTCCACTCCTCCACCTCCCCTGCCAAACACCCCTCCCAACTCCTCTGCCGACTCACCTGCACCCCCGCCCCTCCCCCGCTCCCCTCGCCCATACCCCTGCCCCTCTACCTCCCCCCAACACCCTGCACCAAATCCCCTCCCTCACAACCCTCCCAACCCCACCTCACCCCCACTCCCGTGCCCCTAAGCCCTACCCACTCCCAGATCTCCTGTCCCCCTCCCCCAATCCCCTCCCTCTCCTCCCCACTCCACTCCCTCCCATCTCCCACTTCTCTCCCTCCCCTACCATTACCCCGCTCCACTTCCAAACACCCCTCCCCTACTCCCGTCCTCCTCCACCCCACTCCACTCCCCACTCCCATCCTCCACTACCGCCCCCCACTCCCCTCCCCCTCCCCTCCCACTCTGCCCTCCCCAACTCTCCCCACACTCCCCTCCCCCACTCCCGTCCCGCACTCACCCTAACCCTAACCCACTCTCGTTCCCTTACATCCTCATTCCACCTCTCCCTCCCCCACATCCCTGCCCCTCCGCCACATGCCTCCCCACCCCCTCCCCTCCACTCCCCTCACACTCCCAACTGCAAATCCCCTCCTCCATTCCCCTAACTACCCTCTCCCCACCCCACTCCACTCCCCACTCCCATCCTCCACTACCGCCCCCCACTCCCCTCCCCCTCCCCTCCCACTCTGCCCTCCCCAACTCTCCCCACACTCCCCTCCCCCACTCCCGTCCCGCACTCACCCTAACCCTAACCCACTCTCGTTCCCCTACATCCTCATTCCACCTCTCCCTCCCCCACATCCCTGCCCCTCCCCCACATGCCTCCCCACCCCCTCCCCTCCACTCCCCTCACACTCCCAACTGCAAATCCCCTCCTCCATTCCCCTAACTACCCTCTCCCCACTCCACTCCCCTCACTCCCCAACCCCTCCTCTCACTCCTGTCCCCAAACCCCTCCCCCCACTCCCTTCGCCCACCCCTCCCCCACTTCTCCCCCACTCCTCCCACACTTCCCTCCTCCAACCCTCCCCCACTACCCCCGCACTCCTCCCCCACTCCTCCCACTCCCAACTCCAAATCCCCTCACCCACTCTGCTAACTCCGCGCTGCACTCCCCTAACGTCCCTCTGCCCACTCTATTCCCCCTCTTCCCTCCCTCCCCAACCCCTCCCCTCACTCCTGTCCCCAGTCCCCTCCCCCCACTCCCCTCCCCCACTCCGCCCCCACTCCCCTCCCCCACTCCTCCCTACTCCCCTCCCCCACTCCCCTTCCTCAAACCGCTCCCCCAGCCTCTCCCCTCCTCAAGAGCTCCCCTCCCCCACTACTCTCCCCCACTCACCTACCCCACTCCCCACTCCCCTCCCATTTCCCTCCCCACTCTCACTTCCCCCACACCCCTCCTCCACTGCCCTCGTACATTCCCCTCCTCAGTCCACTGCCCTCCGCACTCACCCTCTCCAACACCTCTCCCCCACTCTCTTCCCCCTCCTTAACCCAATTTACTATCCCACCCACTCCATTCACTCACTCCCTTACCCGTCCCCTCCCCATTCCTCTCCCCTTCCACTCCCCACCCCTCCTCTCCCCACTTCTCTCCCCCACTCCTCTTCCCCACTCCTCTCCCCCACTCCTCTCCCCCACTCCTCTCCCCATCCTCTCCCCACCCCTCCACTCGCCCACTCCCCTCCCCCATTTCCCTCCCCACTCATCTTCCCACTCATCTCCCATCCCTCAATCCCCTCCCCCACTTTCCTCCTCCACACCCGCTGCCCCCATTGCCCTCCCCTCCGCGACTCCCTTCACCTCTCACATCTCCCTCCCCTCACAGCCCCCTACTCCACTCCGCTTCCTCTCCTACATCTCCCACCGCCCTTCCCTCCCCCACCCCTTCCCAACTCCCCTCCTTTCCCCTACCCCACCTCACACACTCACTCCAATTTTCCCACTCGCCTTCCCCCATTCCCCTTTCCTAGTCCCTCCCTAACTCCCACTTCTTTCACCCAGTCCCGTCTCCCATTCCCCTCCCCCACTCCCTCACCTCACCCACTCCTCTCCCGCACACCCCTCCAGCAGAACCCTCCCCACCCCAATCCACTCCCACTCCCCTCCCCCACCCCCGAACTCCCCTCCTCTTCCCCACTCCATTCCCCCACTCCCTTCCCTCTCCGACCCCTCCCTCACTCCTCTCCCCACTCCCCTCCCTCACTCCCCTCCCTCCCCAACCCTTACCCCCCCCAACCCCTCCCTCACGCCCCTCCCCAACTCCCCTCCCCAACACACCTCTCCCACTCCCCTCCCCCACTCCCCTCCCCCACTCTTCTGCCAATCCCACCACTCCTCCCCGACTTGCCACACTCCCTACCCCAACCCCTCCTACACTCCCCTCCTCACCCTCCTCTCCTGCCCAACACCCCAACCCCTCCCCCACTTCCCTCCCCCGCTCCCCTCCCCAATCCCCTCCCCTAACCCCCAACTCTGCGCTCCCCCACTCCTCTCCATCTCTCCCATCTTTGCTCTCTCACTCCCCTCCTAATATCCTTGCCACATCTCCATCCCCCACCCCCTTGCCACATCCCCTACTCCCTCACTCACATCCTCCACGCCACTCCCCACCACCCTCTCCCAATTCCACTCACCCTCCCCCAATCCCACTCCCCTCCCCCAATCCCACTCACCTTCGCCCAATCCCACGCACCCTCCCCCAATACCACTCGCACTCCCCCAAGACCACTCAGCCTCTCCCACTCCACTCCCCCACTCCCATCCCCCACTTCCCTCCCTCACCCCCTTCAACACCTATCTCACCACTTCCCTCCCTTCCCCACGCCCCTCATGACTCCCCTCCCCTTTCCACTTCCCCAATTCACACATTCACTCCCCTCATCCTCCTCACTCACCTCCACCTCCCCTCTCCCATTGCCCTCCCCCATTCCCTTCCCCCACCCCCAGTCCCTTTCCCCTCTCCTCCCCAATACCCCATCACCTACCCCCTCCCCTCTCCTCCCCAACAACCTCCCACTTACCCCTCCACTCTCCTCCCCAACACCCCCTCCCCCTCAACTCCCCTCCCCCAATCCCCTCTCCACTCCCCTCCCCCTCCCCCACTACCTTCCCCATTCCCTTCCCCTCCCCCTCCCCCACCCCCCACCACAACGCCCTTCCCCCTCAACATGCCCACTCTATTCCCCCACTCCCTTCCCTCTCCCCTTCCCCCTTCCCCCTCCCCAATCCCCTACACAACACCCACCCCCTACTTCTCATCGGCTTCCGCCACTCCCCTCCGCCACTCCCATCTTTCACTGCCCTCCCCCACTACCCTACACCTCCCCCACTACCCTCCTCGAGTCCCCTTCCCCACTGCCCTGTCCACTCGCCTCCTTTCCCCACTCCACTCCCCTCTCCCCTCCCGCACCACACGCTGCACACTCACCTGCATCTCCCACTTCCCTCCCCCTCCCCACTCCCCTACTCCCCCTCCCCTGCCACTCTCCCCTCCCCTGCCCTTCCCGTCCCACATCCCCCTCCCCACTCCATTCCCAAACTCCCCTTCCCCCTCCACCTCCCCCACTCCAAGCCCCCATTCCCCACCCATCCCCCACTCCACCACTTTCCTCGCTCGCTCCCATCCACCACTACACTCCCCACTCCTCTTTAACCTCCCCTACACCCCTTCACTTACCACACTCTCCCCCTCACATACCCTCTCTCTCCCCCTCACATCCCCTCTCCCTCCCCACAACCCTCCCTCTGCCCCACTCACTCTCCCCCACTCCCCTAACTCCCCTCCCTGTTCCCTGCACTCCATCCCACTGCCCTCCTTTATTCCCTTCCTGCTCCCCCTCTATCACTCCCATCCCCCTCCCCGCCCTTCCCCCTCCCTCCCCACTCTATTCCCCCACTCCCTTCCATCTCCCCTTCCCCCTTCCGCCTTACCCCCTCCCCAATCCCTTCCACAACACCCACCCCCTACTTCTCATCGGCCTCCCCCACTCCTCTCCGCCATTCCCATCTTTCACTACCCTCCCCCAGTACCCTTACCCACTACCCTCCCCCACTACCCCACACCTCCCCCACTACCCTCCGCGAGTCCCCTTCTCCACTGCCCTGTCCACTCCCCTCCTTTCCTCACTCCACTCCCCTCCCTCCCCCTCCCCACCACACTCTGCACACTCACTCCCGTCTCCCATTCCCTACCCCTCCCCACTCCCCCTCTCCCCTACTCCCCTTCCCCTGCATCACTCCCCTTAACTTCTCACATCCCCCTCCTCCACTCACATCCTCACTCCACTCCCCCACTCCAAGACCCCATTCTCCACTCCCTCCCCCACTCCACTACTCTCCTGCCTCACTCCCATCCGCCACTCCACTCCTCACTCCTCTCTCCCCTCCCGTACACCCTT
Organism: Heterodontus francisci; assembly: GCF_036365525.1. Classification (NCBI taxonomy): domain Eukaryota; kingdom Metazoa; phylum Chordata; class Chondrichthyes; order Heterodontiformes; family Heterodontidae; genus Heterodontus; species Heterodontus francisci. The sequence continues at coordinate 34,867 of NW_027141963.1, forward strand.
TCAGTCACCACCCTCTCCCCCTCACATCCCGTCTCCCTCCCCACAACCCTCCCCCTGCCCCACTCACCCTCCCCCAGTCCCCTAACTTTGCACCCCCACTCTCCAACTCCCCTCCCTGTTCCCTGCACCCCACCCCACTTCCCTCCCTTATTCCCTTCCTGCTCCCCCTCTACCACTCCCATCCCCCTCCATGCCCTTCCCCCTCCCCTTCCCCACTCTATTCCCCCACTCCCTTCCCTCTCCCCTTCTCCCCCTCCCCAATCCCCTCCACCACTCACCTACCCTACTCCTCATTGGCTAACCCCATTTCCTTCCGCCACTCACCTCCCCCACTACCATCCACCTACCCCGTTACCCTCCACGAGTCCCCTTCCCCACATCCCTTCTCCACTGCCCTACCAACTCCCCTCCCTTCCCCACACCCCTCTTCCGTCCTCTAACCAACACTGCAAACTCACTCCCATTTCCCACTCCACTCTCACTGCCACCTTGCACATTCCTCTCCCTGCTCCCCTCACCCTCCCCTGCCCAGTCCCCTCCCCTACTCCCCTCCCCAACCCCCTGCACTCCCCTCCCACACTCCCCACTCTCCTCCCTCACTCGCATCCTCCACTCTAGTTCCTACTCCTCTCTCCCGTCCCCTTTACCGCCCACTCACCACCCTCTCCCCTCACACTCCCTCTCACTCCCCACTACCCTCCCCCAATCCCACTCACCCTCCCCCACTCTCCCTCCCATGTGCCCCTTCTGCTCTGCCCTCCCCCTCCCTCACGCCCCATCCCCAATCCCTTCCCCCACACCTTTCCCCCAGTCCCATCAACCCTTCCCTCCCCTTCCCCCTCACGCAACACCCCCTCCTACACTCCCCAGCACCTCCCCACTCCTCTTCTGCCTCCCTTCCCCTACCCCCAACCTCCACTACCCTCCCCCACTCCCCTCCCCACTCCCCTCCCCCACTGCCCACCCCCATTCCGCTCCCCGCACCCCTCCCTCCTCCCCTCCCGTATCCCACTCCCCTTCCCCTCCCCCACTCCCCTCCCACACTTCTGTCCCCTATTACCCTCACCCACACCGCTCCCCCTCCCCCTCCTTCATTCCGCTTCACCACTCCCCCACTCTCCTCCCTCACTCCCATCCTCCACTCCACTCCCAACTCCACTCTACCCTACCGTACACTTCCCACTCACCTCCTTCTCCCCCTCACACTCCTTCTCCTTCCCCACTCCCATCCCCGAATCCCACTGCCCCTCCCCCACTCACATCACCCTCCCCTCCCTCACTCCCCGCTCCACTACCGCACTCCTCTCCCCCACTCCACTTCTCAACTCTCATCCCTCACTTCCATCCTTCACTCCCCTCCCCACTCCCCTCATCCACACCCCTCACCTACTCCACTCACCCCTCCCCCACTCCTCACTCTCCACTCCCCTCCCCACTTGCCTATCTGCCTCACCCACTCCATTTCCCCCACTCCCCTCCACAACTCCCCCTCCCTCACTCCCCTCCCCCATTGCCCTCCCCACCACCCTCCCCCACTCCTCTCCCACAATCCGCTCATCCCTACCCCACTCCTCACTCCGCACTACCCTCCTCAACACCGCACCCCTCACTCTCCTCCCTCACTACCCTCCCTAACTCCTCACCCCCTGTCCCTCCCCACTCCCTTCCCGCACTCCACACTCCCCTCCCCCACTCCCCACTCCTCACTCCCCTGTCCTCACTCTCCATTCCCCTCACCTCCCCCTCCACTCACCCACTCCCCTCTACCCACCCCCACTATCCTCCCCACTACCCTCCCTTACTCCTCTCCCCCACTCCCCCCCGCACTCCCCCTCCCCGACAAGGCCCTGCCCCTCTATCACTCCACTCCTACACACCCCACCACCTCCCCACTCCCCCACTCACCCACTCCTCACTCCCCACTCCACTCCCCACTCCCCGACTCCTCACTCCCCACTCCCCGACTCCTCACTCCCCACTCCCCCACTCACCTCTCTCCCACTCTCCACTCCTCACTCTCCACTCCACTCCCCACTCCTCACTCCCCTCCCCCACTCCCCTCACCGACTTACCACTCCCCTCCCCAACTACCCAATCCCCAATCCCCTCCCGCACTGCTCACTCCCCTCCCCCACTCCTCACTCCCCTCCCACAAACCCCACTCCCCTCACCCACTCCCCACTCCCCTCCCCCACTCCCAACTCCCCTCCCCCACACCCCACTCCTCACTCCCCTCTCCACTCCCCCACTCCCTACTACCCACTTCTCACTCCACTCCCCCACTCCCCACTTCTCACTCCCCACTTCTCACTCCCAACTCAACTCCCCACTCCCAACTCCCCACTCCCCACTCCTCACTCCCCACTCCTCACTCCCCAATCCACTCACTATTCCTCACTCCCCACACCATTCCCCACTCCCCCACTGCCCACTACTCACTCCCCACTCTACTCCTCACTCTCCACTCCCCTCACACACTCCCCTCTCAACCATCCCTTCCCCAACCCCACTCCCCACTCCTCACTCCACTCCCCACTCCATCACTCCCCACTCCTCTCTCCCCACATCACGCCCCACTACCCCACTGCCCACTCCTCACTCCCAACTCCACTTCCAACTCCACACTCCCCTCCCTACTCCTCATTCATGTCACCCACTCACCAGTCCCCTCCCCCACACCCCACCCCCCACACCCACTCCCCACTCCACATTCCCTCCCCGACTCCTCACTCCCCTCCCCCACTCCACACTCCCATCTCACAACCCCACTCCCCTACCCCACTCCCCACTCCCATCACCCACCCCCACCCCCACACCCCGCAACGCTCCTCCACACCCCTCTCCTCACTCCCCACTCCACTCCCCCACACCCCACTCCCCACCCCCAGTCCTCACTCCACTCCCCCATTCTCCACTACCCACTTAACCTCCCCCACTCTCCACTCCAGACTCAATTTCCCCCACTCTCCACTCCCCTATCCCACTCTAAACTCCCGTCCACCACTCCCCTCTCCCACTCTCCACTCCTCTCCCCCACCCCCCTCCCCCACTTCCCACCCCCACTCCTCATTGCCCTCCTTACCTCTCCCCACAACCACACCCACACACAATCCTTTCCCCACTCTCACTCCTGCGCTCCCAACTCACCTCCCCACTCCCCACCCCCACTCCCCATCCTCACTCCCTTCCCAAGTCACATTCCCACTCTCCCACCCCCACTCCTCCTCCTCACTCCCCTCCCGCACTCTCCACGCCCCTCCCCCACTCCCCCTCCTCACTCCCCACTCCATTCCTCCACTCCCTTCCCCCACTCCCTTCCCCCACTCCCTTACCCCACTCCACTCCCCCACTCCCCTCCCCAACTCCCCACTCACCTCCTCCAATCCCCACTCCTCACTCCCCACTCACATACAACACACTCCAACTCCCCTCCCCAACTCCCAATTCCCCCACCCCTCTCACTCCCCACTCCCCACTCCCCTCCTCTACTCCCCTCCTCCACTCTTCCACTCCCAACTGACCTCCCACATGTCCCACACCCCTCCCCCAAAGCCCTCCCACTCCCCCTCTCTCCTCCCACTCCACAACTCTCCCCTCCCCTCCCCCACTCCACAACTCTCCCCTCCCCCACTTGCCTCCTCTCCCCTCCCCTCCCCCACACGCCTCCTCTCCCCTCCCCTCTCCCACTCGCCTCCTCTCCCCTCCCCTCCCACACTTGCCTCCTCTCTCCTCCCCCACTACGCCTCCTCTCCCCTCCCCTCCCCCACACGCCTCCTCTCCCCTCCCCTCTCCCACTCGCCTCCTCTCCCCTCCCCTCCCACACTTGCCTCCTCTCTCCTCCCCCACTACGCCTCCTCTCCACTCCCCTCCCCCACACTTGCCTCCTCTCTCCTCCCCCACTACGCCTCCTCTCCCCTCCCCTCCCCCACACGCCTCCTCTCCCCTCCCCTCTCCCACTCGCCTCCTCTCCCCTCCCCTCCCACACTTGCCTCCTCTCTCCTCCCCCACTACGCTTCCTCTCCACTCTTCTCCCCCACTCCCCACTCCCGACTCAATTCCACTACTTCCCACTCTCCACTCTCGTCCCCCAATCTCCACTCCCGTACACCCCTCCCCCACTCCTTTCATCACTCCACTTTTCACTCCCCTATCCCTCACCCCTCCTCCACTCACCTCCACCTCTCCCCTCCACTCCCCTCCCCATACCCACTCCACTTCCATTTCCCCTATTCCTCACCCCTCACACACTCCCCTCCCCTCTCACCTCCACTCCCCTTTCCACTCCTCTTCCCACTTCGCTCCCCCACTCCCCTCCCCACTCCCCTCCTCTCCCATCCCCCACTCCCCTCCCCCACTGCCCTCCCCCACTCTCCACTCCTCACTCCAACTCCCCTTCGCCACAAGTCTGGATTGAATTGGCTCTTTCCTGGTGTGTGAGTGGGACTCAGTACCACTCCAGCTGTTATTAAGTACTTTAGATAGGTCAGTTTTTGTCCAGTGTGTGCAGGAGGGTTTTCTGACACAGTATGTAGACAGGCCAACCAGGGGCGATGCCACATTGGATTTGGTACCGGGAAATGAACCCGGCCAGGTGTGAGATTTAGATGTAGGTGAGCACTTTGGTGATAGTGATCACAATTCGGTTAGGTTTACCTTAGCGATGGGCAGGGACAGGCGTAGACAGCAGGGCAAGAATTATAGCTGGGGGAAAGGAAATTATGATGCGATTAGGCAAGATTTAGGATGCGTAGGATGGGGAAGGAAACTGCAGGGGTTGGGAACAATCGAAATGTGGAGCTTATTCAAGGAGCAGCTACTGTGTGTCCTTGATAAGTATGTACCTGTGAGGCAGGCAGGAAGTTGTCGAGCGAGGGAGCCGTGGTTTACTGAAGAAGTTGAAGCGCTTATCAAGAGGAAGAAGAAGGCTTATGTTAGGATGAGACGTGAAGGCTCAGTTAGGGCGCTTGAGAGTTACAAGCTAGCCAGGAAGGATCTAAAGGGAGAGCTAAGAAGAGCAAGGAGAGGACACGAGAAGTCATTGGTGGATAGGATCAGGGAAAACCCTAAGGCTTTCTATAGGTATATCAGGAATAAAAGAATGACTAGAGTTAGATTAGGGCCAATCAAGGATAGTAGTGGGAAGTTGTGTGTGGAATCAGAGGAGATAGGGGAAGTGTTAAATGAATATTTTGCGTCAGTATTTACAGTGGAGAATGAAAATTTTGTTGAGGAGAATACTGAGATACAGACTACTAGGCTAGATGGGATTGAGGTTCACAAGGAGGAGGTGTTAGCAATTTTGGAAAGTATGAAAATAGATAAGTCCCCTGGGCCAGATGGGATTTATCCTAGGATTCTCAGGGAAGCTCGGGAGGAGATTGCAGAGCCTTTGTCCTTGATCTTTATGTCGTCATTGTCGACAGGAATAGTGCCGGAAGACTGGAGGATAGCAAATGTTGTCCCCTTGTTCAAGAAGGGGAGTAGAGACAGCCCTGGTAATTATAGACCTGTGAGCCTTACTTCGGTTGTGGGTAAAATGTTGGAAAAGGTTATAAGAGACAGGATTTATAATAATCTTGAAAAGAATAAGTACATTAGAGATAGTCAGCACGGTTTTGTGAAGGGTAGGTCGTGCCTCACAAACCTTATTGAGTTTTTCGAGAAGGTGACCAAACAGGTGGATGAGGGTAAAGCCGTGGATGTGGTGTATATGGATTTCGGTAAGGCGTTTGATAAGGTTCCCCACGGTAGGCGATTGCAGAAAATACAGAAGTATGGGGTTGAAGGTGATTTAGAGCTTTGGATCAGAAATTGGCTAGCTGAAAGAAGACAGAGGGTGGTGGTTGATGGCAAATGTTCATCCTGGAGTTTAGTTACTAGTGGTGTACCGCAAGGATCTGTTTTAGGGCCATTGCTGTTTGTCATTTTTATAAATGACCTGGATGAGGGTGTAGAAGGGTGGGTTAGTAAATTTGCAGATGACACTAAGGTCGGTGGAGTTGTGGATAGTGCCGAAGGATGTTGTAGGTTACAGAGGGACATAGATAGGCTGCAGAGCTGGGCTGAGAGATGGCAAATGGAGTTTAATGCGGAAAAGTGCGAGGTGATTCACTTTGGAAGGAGTAACAGGAATGCAGAGTACTGGGCTAATGGGAAGATTCTTGGGAGTGTAGATGAACAGAGAGATCTTGGTGTCCATGTGCATAAATTCCTGAAGGTTGCTAACCAGGTTAATAGGGCTGTTGAGAAGGCATATGGTGTGTTAGCTTTTATTAGTAGGGGGATCGAGTTTCGGAGCCACGAGGTCATGCTGCAGCTGTACAAAACTCTGGTGAGACCGCACCTGGAGTATTGTGTGCAGTTCTGGTCACCGCATTATAGGAAGGAAGTGGAAGCTTTGGAAAGGGTGCAGAGGAGATTTACTAGGATGTTGCCTGGTATGGAGGGAAGGTCTTACGAGGAAAGGCTGAGGGACTTGAGGTTGTTTTCGTTGGAGAGAAGGAGGAGGAGAGGTGACTTAATAGAGACATATAAGATAATCAGAGGGTTAGATAGGTTGGATAGTGAGAGTCTTTTTCCTCGGATGGTGATGGCAAACACGAGGGGACATAGCTTTAAGTTGAGGGGTGATAGATATAGGACAGATGTCAGAGGTAGTTTCTTTACTCAGAGAGTAGTAAGGGCGTGGAAAGCCCTGCCTGCAACAGTAGTAGACTCGCCAACTTTAAGGGCATTTGAGTGGTCATTGGATAGACATATGGATGAAAATGGAATAGTGTAGGTCAGATGGTTTCACAGGTCGGCGCAACATCGAGGGCCGAACGGCCTGTCCTGCGCTGTAATGTTCTAATTCTAAATTCGATTAGTGGTCTGGGTAGAATTGGCTCATTCCTGGTGTGTGAGTGGGGTTCAGTACCACTCCAGCCGGTATTAATAGAGGCCTGTATTGAATTGGCTCATTCCTGATGTGTGAGTGGGACTCAGTACCACCCCATCTGTTATTAATAGTGGTCTGGGTAGAATTGGCTCATTCCTGGTGGGTGAGTGGGGTTCAGTACCACTCCAGCCGGTATTAATAGAAGCCTGTATTGAATTGGCTCATTCCTGGTGTGTGAGTGGGACTCAGTACCACCCCATCTGTTATTAATAGTGGTCTGGGTAGAATTGGCTCTTTCCTGGTGGGTGAGTGGGGCGGCTCAGTACCACTCCAGCTGGTATTGATTGATGTTTGGAATGAACTGTCCCTTTCCTGGTGTGTGAGTGGGACACAGTGCCAGAACACCCGGTGTTAATAGAGTCCTGGAATGAACTGTGTCTTCTCTGCTGTGTGAGTGGGATTCAGTCCCACTCCAAATGTTACTAATAGAGGCCTGCATTGAATTGTCTCTTTCCTGGTGTGTGATTGGGGCTCAGAACCACTCCAGCTGGTATGAAAAGAGGTCTGGATTGAATTGGCTCTTTTTGGTGTGTGAGTGGGGCTCAGTACCACTCCAGCTGGTATTAAAAGAGGTCTGGATTGAATTGGCTCTTTTTGGTGTGTGAGTGGGACTCAGTACCACTCCAGCTGGTATTAATAGAGGTCTGGATTGAATTGGCTCTTTTTGGTGTGTGAGTGGGACTCAGAACCACTCCAGCTGGTATTAAAAGAGGTCTGGATTGAATTGGCTCTTTTTGGTGTGTGAGTGGGACTCAGTACCACTCCAGCTGGTATTAATAGCGGCCTGGATTGAATTGGTTGCTGCTGGTTCCTGAGGGGGGCTCAGTACCATCCTGCTGGTATTAATAGAGGTCTGGATGGAATTGTCTCTTTCCTGGTGTGTCCGTGAGAATCAGTACCATTCCAGCTGGTATTAATAGAGGCCTGGAATGAATTGGCTCCTTCTGTTGTGTGAGTGGGACACAGTACCATTCCAGCTGATATTTATAGATGTTTGGAATGAACTGTCCCTTTCCTGGTGTGTGAGTGGGACACAGTGCCAGATCACCCGGGGTTAATAGAGTCCTGGAATGAACTGTCTCTTCTCAGCTGTGTGAGTGGGACTCAGTCCCACTCCAAATGTTATTAATAGAGGCCTGCATTGAATTGGCGCTTTACTGTTGTGTGAGTGGGACTCAGTGCCACTCCAGCTGGTATTAACAGAGGTTTGGATTGAATTGTCTCTTTCCTGGTGTGTGAGTGGGGCTCGGTACAACTCCAGCTGGTATTGATAGCGGCCTGGATTGTATTGGCTCTTTCTGGTGTCTGAGTGGGGCTCAGTACCAATCCTGCTGGTATTAATATAGGTCTGGATGGAATTGACTCTTTCCTGGTGTGTGAGTGGGGCTCAGTACCACTCCAGCTGGTATTAATAGAGGTCTGGATTGAATTGGTTCTTTCCTGGTGTGTGAGTGGGACTCAGTACCACTCCAGCTGGTATTAATAGAGGTCTGGATTGAATTGGCTCTTTCCTGGTGTGTGAGTGGGACTCAGAACCACTCCAGCTGGTATTAATAGAGGCCTGGATTGAATTGGCTCTTTCCTGGTTTGAGAGTGGGACTCAGTACCACTCCAGCTAGTATTAATAGAGGCCTGAATTGAATTGGCTCTTTCCTGGTTTGAGAGTGGGACTCAGTACCACTCCAGCTAGTATTAATAGAGGCCCAGATTGAATTGGCTCTTTCCTGGTTTGTGAGTGGGTCTCAGTACCATTCCAGCTGGTATTAATAGAGGCCCAGATTGAATTGGCTCTTTCTGGTGTGTGAGTGGGTCTCAGTACCACTCCAGCTGGTATTAATAGAGGTCTGGATTGAATTGGCTCTTTCCTGGTGTGTGAGTGGGGATCTGTACCACTCCAGCTGGTATTAATAGAGGCCTGGATTGAATTGGCTCTTTCCTGGTGTGTGAGTGGGACTCAGTACCACTCCAGCTGGTATGAATAGTGGTCTGGATTGAATTGGCTCTTTCCTGGTGTGTGAGTGGGGATCTGTACCACTCCAGCTGGTATTAATAGAGGCCTGGATTGAATTGGCTCTTTCCTGGTGTGTGAGTGGGGATCTGTACCACTCCAACTGGTATTAATAGAGGCCTGGAATGAACTGTTCTTTTCCTGCTGTGTGAGTGGGACTCAGTCGCACTTCAGCTAGTATTAATAGAGGCCCAGATTGAATTGGCTCTTTCCTGGTTTGTGAGTGGGTCTCAGTACCATTCCAGCTGGTATTAATAGAGGCCCAGATTGAATTGCCTCTTTCTGGTGTGTGAGTGGGACTCAGTACCACTCCAGCTAGTATTAATAGAGGCCCAGATTGAATTGGCTCTTTCCTGGTTTGTGAGTGGGTCTCAGTACCATTCCAGCTGGTATTAATAGAGGCCCAGATTGAATTGCCTCTTTCTGGTGTGTGAGTGGGACTCAGTACCACTCCAGCTAGTATTAATAGAGGCCCAGATTGAATTGGCTCTTTCCTGGTTTGTGAGTGGGACTCAGTACCACTCCAGCTGGTATTAATAGAGGCCCAGATTGAATTGGCTCTTTCCTGGTTTGTGAGTGGGACTCAGTACCACTCCAGCTGGTATTAATAGAGGCCCAGATTGAATTGCCTCTTACTGGTGTGTGAGTGGGTCTCAGTACCACTCCAAATGGTATTAATAGAGGCATGGAATGAACTGCCCTTTCCTGGTTTGTGACTGGGACTCAGTACCCCTCCAGCTAGTATTAATAGAGGCCTGGATTGTATTGGCTCTTTCTGGTGTCTGCGTGGGGCTCAGAACCATTCCTGCTGGTATTAATTGAGGTCTGGATTGAATTGGCGCTTTCCTGGTGTGTGAGTGGGAGTTAATTCCATTCCAGCTGGTATTATTCGAGGCCTAGATTGAATTGGTCGTTTCCTGGTGTGTGACTGGGGCTCAGAACCACTCCAGCTGGTATTAATAGAAGCCTGGAATGAACTGTCCCTTTCCTGCTGTGTGAGTGGGACTCAGTCGCACTGCAGCTTGTATTATTGAGGTCTGGATTGAATTGGCACTTTCCTGGTGTGTGAGTGGGGCTCAGAACCACTCCAGCTGGGATTAAAAGAGGTCTGGACTGAATTCGCTCTTTCCGGGTGTGTGAGGGGGTTCAGTACCAGTCCAGCTGCTTTTCTTGGAGTTCTGGATTGAATTTGCTCTTTCCTGGTGTGTGAGGGGGCTCAGTACCATTCCAGCTGGTATTAACAGAGGCCTGGATTGAATTGGCTCTTTCTGGTGTGATTACGTGGGGCTCAGGACCACTCCAACTGGTTAAATAGAGGCCTGGAATGAACTGTCCCTTTCCTGCTGTGTGTGTGGGACTCAGTCGCACTCCAGCTGGTATGAATAGAGGTCTGGATTGAATTGGCTGTTTCCTGGTGTGTGAGTGTGACTAAGGGGAAGAGCAGGCAGGGAGCAGATGATGAATATAAAGGGACTGGTGGTCTGAGGTGCATTTGTTTTAATGCAAGAAGTGTAGTAGGTAAGGCAGATAAACTTCGGGCTTTGATTAGTACCCGGGAGTATGATGTTATTGCTATTACTGAGACTTGGTTGAGGGAAGGCCATGATTGGCAACTAAATATCCCAGGATATCGATGCTTCAGGCGGGATAGAGAGGGAGGTAAAAGGGGTGGAGGAGTTGCATTACTGGTCAAAGAGGATATCACAGCTGTGCTGAAGGAGGGCACGATGGAGGACTCGAGCAGTGAGGCAATATGGACAGAACTCAGAAATAGGAAGGGTGCGGTAACAATGTTGGGGCTGTACTACAGGCCTCCCACCAGCGAGCGTGAGATAGAGGTACAAATATGTAAACAGATTATGGAAAGCTGTAGGAGCAACAGGGTGGTGGTGATAGGAGATTTTAATTTTCCCAACATTGACTGGGATTCACTTAGTGTTAGAGGTCTAGATGGAGCAGAATTTGTAAGGAGCATCCAGGAGGGTTTTCTAGAGCAGTATGTAAATAGTCCAATTCGGGAAGGGGCCATACTGGACCTGGTGTTGGGGAATGAGCCCGGCCAGGTTGTTGAAGTTTCAGTAGGGGACTACTTTGGGAATAGTGATCACAATTCCGTAAGCTTTAAAATACTCATGGACAAAGACGAGAGTGGTCCTAAAGGGAGAGTGCTAAATTGGGGGAAGGCCAACTATACCAAAATTCGGCAGGAGCTGGGGAATGTAGATTGGGAGCAGCTGTTTGAAGGTAAATCCACATGTGATATGTGGGAGGCTTTTAAAGAGAGGTTGATTAGCATGCAGGAGAGACATGTTCCTGTGAAAATGAGGGATAGAAATGGCAAGATTAGGGAACCATGGATAACAGGTGAAATTGTGAGACTAGCTAAGAGGAAAAAGGAAGCATACATAAGGTCTAGGCGGCTGATGAAAGACGAAGCTTTGAAAGAATATCGGGAATGTAGGACCAATCTGAAACGAGGAATTAAGAGGGCTAAAAGGGGTCATGAAATATCTTTAGCAAACAGGGTTAAGGAAAATCCCAAAGCCTTTTATTCATATATAAGGAGAAAGAGGGTATCTAGAGAAAGGATTGGCCCACTAAAGGACAAAGGAGGAATGTTATGCTTGGACTCAGAGAAAATGGGTGAGATTCTAAACGAGTACTTTGCATCGGTATTCACCGAGGAGAGGGACATGACGGATGTTGAGGTTAGGAACAGATGTTTGATTACTCTAGGTCAAGTCGGCATAAGGAGGGAGAAAGTGTTGGGTATTCTAAAAGGCATTAAGGTGGACAAGTCCCCAGGTCCGGATGGGATCTATCCCAGGTTACTGAGGGAAGCAAGAGAGGAAATAGCTGGGGCCTTAACAGATATCTTTGCAGCATCCTTAAACACGGGTGAGGTCCCGGAGGACTGGAGAATTGCTAATGTTGTCCCCTTGTTTAAGAAGGGTAGCAGGGAAAATCCAGGTAATTATAGACCAGTGAGCCTGACGTCAGTGGTAGGGAAGCTGCTGGAGAAGATACTGAGGGATAGGATCTATTCCCATTTGGAAGAAAATGGGCTCATCAGTGATAGGCAACATGGTTTTGTGCAGGGAAGGTCATGTCTTACCAACTTAATAGAATTCTTTGAGGAAGTGACAAAGTTGATTGATGAGGGAAGGGCTGTCGATGTCATATACATGGACTTCAGTAAGGCGTTTGATAAGGTTCCCCATGGCAGGCTGATGGAGAAAGTGAAGGCGCTTGGGGTCCAAGGTGTACTAGCAAGATGGATAAAGAACTGGCTGGGCAACAGGAGACAGAGAGTAGCAGTAGAGGGGAGTTTCTCAAAATGGAGACGTGTGACCAGTGGTGTTCCACAGGGATCCGTGCTGGGACCACTGTTGTTTGTGATATACATTAATGATTTGGAGGAAAGTATAGGTGGTCTGATTAGCAAGTTTGCAGACGACACTAAGATTGGTGGAGTAGCAGATAGTGAAGGGGACTGTAAGAGAATACAGCAGAATATAGATAGATTAGAGAGTTGGGCAGATAAATGGCAGATGGAGTTCAATCAGGGCAAATGCGAGCTGATGCATTTTGGAAGATCCAATTCAAGAGTGAACTATACAGTAAATGGAAAAGTCCTGGGGAAAATTGATGTACAGAGAGATTTGGGTGTTCAGGTCCATTGTTCCCTGAAGGTGGCAACGCAGGTAAATAGAGTGGTCAAGAAGGCATACGGCATGCTTTCCTTCATCGGACGGGGTATTGAGTACAAGAGTTGGCAGGTCATGTTACAGTTGTATAGGACTTTGGTTCGGTCACATTTGGAATACTGCGTGCAGTTCTGGTCGCCACATTACCAAAAGGATGTGGATGCTTTGGAGACGGTGCAGAGGAGGTTCACCAGGATGTTGCCTGGTATGGAGGGCGCTAGCTATGAAGAGAGGTTGAGTAGATTAGGATTATTTTCATTAGAAAGACGGAGGTTGAGGGGGGACCTGATTGAGGTGTACAAAATCATGAGAGGTATAGACAGGGTGGATAGCAAGAGGCTTTTTCCCAGAGTGGGGGATTCAAATACTAGAGGACACGAGTTCAAAGTGAAAGGGGAAAAGTTTAGGGGGGATATGCGTGGAAAGTTCTTTACGCAGAGGGTGGTGGGCACCTGGAACGCATTGCCAGCGGAGGTGGTAGATGCGGGCACGATGGCGTCTTTTAAGATGTATCTAGACAGATACATGAATGGGCAGGAAGAAAAGAGATACAGACCCTTAGAAAATAGGCGACATGTTTAGAGAGAGGATCTGGATCGGCGCAGGCTTGGAGGGCCGAAGGGCCTGTTCCTGTGCTGTAATTGTCTTTGTTCTTTGTTCTTTGAGTACCACTCCAGCTGCTATTAATGGAGGTCTGGATCGAATTGGCACTTTCCTGATGTGAGTGGGGATCAGTTCAACTCCAGCTTGTATTAATAGAGGCCTGGAATGAACTGTCACTTTCCTGCTGTGTGAGTGGGACTCAGTCGCACTCCAGCTGGTATTACAGAGGTCTGGATTGAATTGGCTCTTTCCTGGTGTGTGAGTGGGACTCAGTACCACTCCAGCTGCTATTAATGGAGGTCTGGATCGAATTGGCACTTTCCTGATGTGTGAGTGGGGATCAGTTCAACTCCAGCTTGTATTAATAGAGGCCTGGAATGAACTGTCACTTTCCTGCTGTGTGAGTGGGACTCAGTCGCACTCCAGCTGGTATTACAGAGGTCTGAATTGAATTGGCTCTTTCCTGGTGTGTGAGTGGGACTCAGTCGCACTCCAGCTGGTATTAATTAGTGGTCTGGATTCAATTGGCTCTTTCCTGGTGTGTGAGTGGGGCTCAGTACAACTCCAGCTGGTATGAATAAAGGTCTGGATTGAATTCTCTCTTCCCTGGTGTGTGAGTGGGGCTCAGTACCACTCCAGCTGGTATTAAGAGGTCTGGATTGAATGGGCCTCTTTCCTGGTGTCTGAGTGATCCTCAGTCGCACTCCAGCTGGTATTAATAGAGGCCAGGAATGAACTGACACCTTCATGGCGTGTGAGAGGGACTCAGACGCACACCAGCTGCTATTATGGAGGTCAGGATTGAATTGGCTCTTTCTGGAGTGTGAGATGGAGTTAATTCCACACCAGCTGGTATTATAGAGGCCTGAATTGAATTGGCTCTTTCCTGGTTTGTGAGTGGGACTCAGTACCACTCCAGCTGGTATTAATAGAGGCCTGAATTGAATTGGCTCTTTCCTGGGGTGTGAGTGGGACTTAGACGCACACCAGCTGGTATTCTCGAGGTCAGGATTGAATTGGCTGTTTCTGGTGTGTGTGATGGAGTTAATTCCACTCCAGCTGGTATTAATAGAGGCCTGGAATGAACTGCCCTTTCCTGGTTTGTGAGTGGGACTCAGTACCCCTCCAGCTGGTATTAATAGAGGCCTGGATTGAATTGGATCTTTCTGGTGTCTGCGTGGGGCTCAGTACCATTCCAGCTGGTATTAATAGAGGCCTGAATTGAATTGGCTCTTTCCTGGTTTGTGAGTGGGACTCAGTACCACTCCAGCTGGTATTAATAGAAGCCTGGATTGAATTGGATCTTTCTGGTGTCTGCGTGGGGCTCAGTACCATTCCTGCTGGTATTAATAGAGGTCTGGATTGAATTGGCTATTTCCTGGTGTGTGAGTGGGAGTTAATTCCACTCCAGCTGGTATTAATAGAGGTCTGGATTGAATTGGCTCTTAACTGATGTGTGATTGGGAATCCGAACCACTCCAGCTGGTATTATAGAGGTTAGGATTGAATTGGCTGTTTCTGGTGTGTGTGATGGAGTTAATTCCACTCCAGCTGGTATTAATAGAGGCCTGGAATGAACTGCCCTTTCCTGGTTTGTGAGTGGGACTCAGTACCCCTCCAGCTGGTATTAATAGAGGCCTGGATTGAATTGGATCTTTCTGGTGTCTGCGTGGGGCTCAGTACCATTCCAGCTGGTATTAATAGAGGCCTGAATTGAATTGGCTCTTTCCTGGTTTGTGAGTGGGACTCAGTACCACTCCAGCTGGTATTAATAGAAGCCTGGATTGAATTGGATCTTTCTGGTGTCTGCGTGGGGCTCAGTACCATTCCTGCTGGTATTAATAGAGGTCTGGATTGAATTGGCTATTTCCTGGTGTGTGAGTGGGAGTTAATTCCACTCCAGCTGGTATTAATAGAGGTCTGGATTGAATTGGCTCTTAACTGATGTGTGATTGGGAATCCGAACCACTCCAGCTGGTATTCATAGGGTTGGGAATGAATTGGCTCTTTCCTGGTTTGTGAGTGGGACTCAGTACCACTCCAGCTGGTATTAATAGAGATCTGGATTGAGCTGGCTGTTTCCTGGTGTGTGAGTGGGGCTCGGAACCACTCCAGCTGGTATTCATAGGGTTGGGACTGAATTGGCTGTTTCCTGGTGTGTGAGTGGGACTCAGTACCACTCCAGCTGGTATTAATAGAGGCCTGGATTGAGTTGGCTGTTTCCTGGTGTGTGAGCGGGGCTCAGTACCACTCCAGCTGGTATTAATAGAGACATGGATTGAATTGGCTCTTTTTTGGTGAGTGAGTGGGGATTAGTGCCACTCCTGCTGGTATTAAAAGAGGCCTGAATTGAATTGGCTCTTTGCTGGTGTGTGAGTGGGACTCAGTACCACTCCAGCTGGTATTATAGAGGTCTGGATTGAATTGGCTCTTTACTGGTGTGTGAGTGAGACTCAGTACCACTCCAGCTGGTATTATTAGAGGCCTGGATTGAATTGGCTCTTTGCTGGTGTGTGAGTGGGACTCAGTACCACTCCAGCTGGTATTATAGAGGTCTGGATTGAATTGGCTCTTTCCTGGTGTGTGAGTGGGAGTTAATTCCACTCCAGATGGTATTAATAGAGGTCTGGATTGAATTGGCTCTTAACTGATGTGTGAGTGGGACTCAGTACCACTCCAGCTGGTATTAATAGAGGTCGGGATTGAATTGGCTCTTAACTGGTGTGTGAGTGGGACTCAGTACCATTCCAGCTGGTATTAATAGGGTTGGGATTGAATTGGCTCTTTCCTGGTGTGTGTGGGACTCAGTACCACTCCAGCTGGTATTAATTCGTGTTCTGGATTCAATTGGCTCTTTCCTGGTGTGTGTGGGACTCAGTACCACTCCAGCTGGTATGAATAGCGGCCTGGATTGAATTGGCTCTTTCCTGGTGCGTGATTGGGACTCCGAACCACTCCAGCTGGTATTAATAGAGGCCTGGATTGAGTTAGCCACTTCCTGGTGTGTGAGCAGGGCTCAGTTCCACTCCTTCTGCTATTAATAGAGACATGGATTGAATTGGCCCTTTTTTGGTGAGTGAGTGGGGATTAGTGCCACTCCTGCTGGTATTAAAAGAGGCCTAAATTGAATTGTCTCTTTCCTGGTGTGTGAGTGAGACTCAGTACCACTCCAGCTGGTATTAATAGAGGCCTGGATTGAATTGGCTCTTTGCTGGGGAGTGAGTGGGGATCAGTACCACTCCAGCTGGTATTAATAGAGGCCTGGATTGAATTGGCTCTTTGCTGGGGAGTGAGTGGGGATCTGTACCACTCCAGCTGGTATTAAAAGAGGTCTGGATTGAATTGGCACTTCTTGATGTGTGTGTGGGACTCAGTACCACTCCAGCTGGTATTAAAAGAGGTCTGGATTGAATTGGCACTACTTGGTGTGTGTGTGGGGCTCAGTACCACTCCAGCTGGTATTAATAGAGGCTTGGATTGAATTGGCTCTTGCTGGTGCCTGAGGGGGGCTCAGTACCATCCTGGTGGTATTATTAGTGGTCTGGATGGAATGGTCTCTTTCCTGGTGCGTCCGTGAGAATCAGTATCACTCCAGCTGGTATTAATAGAGGCCTAGAATGAATTGGCTCTTTCTGGTGTGTGAGTGGGACTCAGTACCACTCCAGCTGCTATTAATAGATACCTGGATTGAATTGCCTCTTTCCTGGTGTGTGAGTGGCTCTCAGTCCCACTCCAGTCGCTATAGATAGAGGCCTGGATCGAAATGGCTCTTCCCTGGTGTGTGAGTGGGGCTCAGTACCACTCCAGCTGGTATTAATAGAGGTCTGGATTGAATTGGCTCTTTCATGGTTAGTGAGTGGGACTCAGTACCACTCCAGCTGGTATGAATAGAGGTCTGGATTGATTTGACTCTTTCCTGGTCTGTGCGTTGGACTCAGTACCACTCCAGCTGGTATTAATTGAGGTCTGAATTTAATTGGCTCTTTCATGGTTCGTGAGTGGGACTCAGTACCACTCCAGCTGTTATTAATAGAGGTCTGGATTGAATTGGCTCTTTCATGGTTAGTGAGTGGGACTCAGTACCACTCCAGCTGGTATGAATAGAGGTCTGGATTGAATTGGCTCTTTCTTGATGTGTGTGTGGGACTCAGTACCACTCCAGCTGGTATGAATAGAGGCCTGGATTGAATTGACTCTTTCTTGATGTGTGTGTTGGACTCAGTACCACTCCAGCTGGTATTAATAGAGGCTTGGATTGAATTGGCACTTGCTGGTGCCTGAGGGGGGTTCAGTACCATCCTGCTGGTATTATTAGTGGTCTGGATGGAATGGTCTCTTTCCTGGTGCGTCCGTGAGTATCAGTATCACTCCAGCTGGTATTAATAGAGGCCTAGAATGAATTGGCTCTTTCTGGTGTGTGAGTGGGACACAGTACCAGAACACCCGGTGTTAATAGAGTCCTGGAATGAACTGTCTCTTTGCTGTGTGAGTGGGATTCAGTCCCACTCCAAATGTTATTAATAGAGGTCTGGATTGAATTGGCTCCTTCCTGGTGAGTGAGTGGGACTCAGTACCACTCCAGCTGGTATTAATAGATACCTGGATTGAATTGCCTCTTTCCTGGTGTGTGAGTGGGACTCAGTACCACTCCAGCTGGTATAAATAGAGGCCTGGATTGAATTGGCTCTTTACTGGTGTGTGAGTGGGACTCAATACCACTCCTACTGGTATTGATATAAGCCTCGATTGATATGGCTCTCTCCTGGTGTGAGTGGGACTCACTGCCACTCCAGCTGGTATTAATAGAGGCCTGTAATGAACTGTCCCTTTCCTGCTGTGTGAGTGGGACTCAGTCCCACTCCAGCTGGTATCAATGGCGGTCTGGCTTTAATTAGCTTTTTCCTGGTGTGTGAGTGGGAGTTAATTCCACTCCAGCTGGTATTAATAGAGACCTGGATTGAATTGGCTCTTTCTGGGGTGTTAGTGGGACTCAGTGCCACTCCAGCTAGTATTAATGGAAGCCTGGAATGAACTATCTCTTTCCTGGTGTGTGAGTGGGTCTCAGTCCCACTCCAGCTGGTATCAATGGCGGTCTGGCTTTAATTAGCTTTTTCCTGGTGTGTGAGTGGGGCTCAGTCCCACTCCAGCTGGTATCAATGGCGGTCTGGCTTTCATTAGCTTTTTCCTGGTGTGTGAGTGGGGCTCAGTACCACTCCAGCTGGTATTAATAAAGGTTTGCATTGAATTGGCTCTTTCCTGGTGTGTCAGTGGGACTCAGTACCACTCCAGCTGGTGATAATATAGGCTCGGTTTCAATTGGCTCTTTCCTGGTGTGTGAATGGGAGTTAATTTTACTCCAGCTGGTATAAATAGAGGCCTGGATTGAATTGGCTCTTTCCCCGTGTGTGAGTGAGCCTCAGTACCACTCCAGCTGGTATTAATATAGGCTCAAATTCAATTGGCTCTTATCTGGTGTGTGAGTGGGGCTCAGTACCACTCCAGCTGGCATTAATAGAGGTCTGGATTGAATTGGCTGTTTCCTGGTGTGTGTGTGGGACTCAGTACCACTCCAGCTGGTTTTAACAAAGGCCAGTTTGATCTGATGATATGCACTGTTGTCTGTTTGATGTCACCTGCACCGCGGCCATTTTAAGCGACATGTGCTGCGGCCATTCTAAATGATGTGCTCTGTGGTCTGTTTGATGTCACCTTCACTGCGGCCATTTTACGTGACATATGGTACGGCCATTTTAAATGATATGCACTGTGGTCTGTTTGATGTCACCGTCACTGCGTCCATTTTAAATGTTATGCTCTGTGGTCTGATGTCACCTTGACTGCAGCCATTTTACGTGACATGTGCTGCGGCCATTTTAAATGATATGCACTGTGGTCTGTTTGATGTCACCGTCACTGCGTCCATTTTAAATGTTATGCTCTGTGGTCTGTTTGATGTCACCTTCACTGCGGCCATTTTACGTGACATGTGCTGCGGCCATTTTAAATGATATGCTCTGTGATCTGTTTGAATTGAGAGTAATCCACGGGGATCATTTTCAACGTTTTCTGTCCAGGGCAGTGAATGTAACAGATTATAAATGAGAATAAAATCTCATAAAGGATAATAAATCACAGACAATCATAAATATTATAAAGATTTACAAAGTGAGAGGAAGAATTATAAACAGTTTATAAAGGTTGTAAAGGTCAGTAAATGTTTATAAATTATTATAAATTATTATCAATAATTATCAGGATTCTTTTAGTTTGAAAGGGATTATAAAAGAATCAGAAAGATTCAGACCCCGCCCCCACTCCCGTCACCCTGGAAACAGACCCGCCCCCACTCCCGTCTCCCTGGAAACAGACCCCGCCCCCACTCCCCGTCACCCTGGAAACAGACCCCGCCCCCACTCCCGTCACTCTGGAAACAGACACCGCCCCCACTCCCGTCACCCTGGAAACAGACCCCGCCCCCACTCCCGTCACCCTGGAAACAGACCCCGCCCCCACTCCCGTCACTCTGGAAACAGACCCCGCCCCCACTCCCGTCACTCTGGAAACAGACCCCGCCCCCACTCCCGTCACCCTGGAAACAGACCCCGCCCCCACTCCCGTCACCCTGGAAACAGACCCCGCCCCCACTCCCGTCACCCTGGAAACAGACCCCGCCCCCACACCCGTCACCTTGGTAACAGACACCGCCCCCACTCCCGTCACCCTGGAAACAGACCCCGCCCACACTCCCGTCACCCTGGAAACAGACCCCGCCCCCACTCCCGTCACCCTGGAAACAGACCCCGCCCCCACTCCCGTCACCTTGGTAACAGACCCCGCCCCCACTCCGTCACCCTGGTAACAGACCCCGCCCCCACTCCCGTCACCTAGGTAACAGACCACGCCCCCACTCACGTCACCTTGGTAACAGACCCCGCCCCCACTCCCGTCACCTTGGTAACAGACCCCGCCCCCACTCCCGTCACCCTGGAAACAGACCCCACCCACATTCCCGTCACTCTGGAAACAGACCCCGCCCCCACTCGCCGTCACCTTGGAAACAGACCCCGCCCCCACTCGCCGTCACTTTGGTAACAGACCCCGCCCCCACTCCCGTCACCTTAGAAACATACCCCGCCCCCACTCCCGTCACCTTGGAAACAGACCCCGCCCCCACTCGCCGTCAGTTTGGTAACAGACCACGCCCCCATTCGCCGTCACTCTGGAAACAGACCCCGCCCCCACTCACCGTCACCTTGGAAACAGAGCCCGCCCCCACTCCCGTCACCTTGGAAACAGACCCCGCCCCCACTCGCCGTCACCTTGGTAACAGACCCCGCCCCCACTCCCGTCACCCTGGAAACAGACCCCGCCCACATTCCCGTCACTCTGGAAACAGACCCCGCCCCCACTCCCGTCACCTTGCAAACAGACCCCGCCCCCACTCGCCGTCACTTTGGTAACAGACCCCGCCCCCACTCCCGTCACCTTGGAAACAGACCCCGCCCCCACTCGCCGTCACTTTGGTAACAGACCACGCCCCCACTCGCCGTCACCTTGGAAACAGACCCCGCCCCCACTCGCCGTCACCTTGGAAACAGGCCCCTCCCCCGCTCTGTCTCCATGGTGAGAGGCCCCTCCCCCGCTCTGTCTCCATGGTGAGAGGCCCCTCCCCCGCTCTGTCTCCATGGTGACAGGCCCCTCCCCGGCTCTGTCTCCATGGTGAGAGGCCCCTCCCCCGCTCTGCTCCATGGTGAGAGGCCCCTCCCCCGCTCTGTCTCCATGGTGACAGTCCCCTCCCCCGCTCTGTCTCCATGGTGAGAGGGCCCTCCCCCGCTTTGTCTCCATGGTGACAGTCTCCTCCCCCGCTCTGTCTCCATGGTGAGAGGCCCCTCCCCGGCTCTGTCTCCATGGTGACAGTCCCCTCCCCCGCTCTGTCTCCATGGTGAGAGGCCCCACCCCCGCTCTGTCTCCATGGTGAGAGGCCCCTCCCCCGCTCTGTCTCCATGGTGACAGTCCCCTCCCCCGCTCTGTCTCCATGGTGAGAGGCCCCTCCCCCGCTCTGTCTCCATGGTGAGAGGCCCCTCCCCCGCTCTGTCTCCATGGTGACTGTCCCCTCCCCCGCTCTGTCTCCATGGTGACAGTCCCCTCCCCCGCTCTGTCTCCATGGTGACAGTCCCCTCCCCCGCTCTGTCTCCATGGTGACATTCCCCTCCCCCGCTCTGTCTCCATGGTGAGAGGCCCCTCCCCCGCTCTGTCTCCATGGTGAGAGGCCCCTCCCCCGCTCTGTCTCCATGGTGACAGTCTCCTCCCCCGCTCTGTCTCCATGGTGAGAGGCCCCTCCCCCGCTCTGTCTCCATGGTGAGAGGCCCCTCCCCCGCTCTGGCTCCATGGTGACAGGCCCCTCCCCCGCTCGGTCTCCATGGTGAGAGGCCCCTCCCCCGCTCTGTCTCCATGGTGACAGTCTCCTCCCCCGCTCTGTCTCCATGGTGAGAGGCCCCTCCCCCGCTCGGTCTCCATGGTGAGAGGCCCCTCCCCCGCTCTGTCTCCATGGTGACAGTCTCCTCCCCCGCTCTGTCTCCATGGTGAGAGGCCCCTCCCCCGCTCTGTCTCCAAGGTGACAGGCCCCTCCCCCGCTCTGTCTCCATGGTGAGAGTCCCCTCCCTCGCTCTGTCTCCATGGTGACAGTCCCCTCCCCCGCTCTGTCTCCATGGAGAGAGGCCCCTCCCCCGCTCTGTCTCCATGGTGAGAGGCCCCTCCCCCGCTCTGTCTCCATGGTGAGAGTCCCCTCCCCCGCTCTGTCTCCATGGTGACAGTCCCCTCCCCCGCTCTGTCTCCATGGAGAGAGGCCCCTCCCCCGCTCTGTCTCCATGGTGAGAGGCCCCTCCCCCGCTCTGTCTCCATGGTGACAGTCCCCTCCCCCGCTCTGTCTCCTTGGTGACAGTCCCCTCCCCCGCTCTGTCTCCATGGTGACAGTCCCCTCCCCCGCTCTGTCTCCATGGAGAGAGGCCCCTCCCCCGCTCTGTCTCCATGGTGACAGTCCCCTCCCCCGCTCTGTCTCCATGGTGACAGGCCCCTCCCCCGCTCTGTCTCCATGGTGAGAGGCACCTCCCCCGCTCTGTCTCCATGGTGACAGGCCCCTCCCCCGTTCTGTCTCCATGGTGACAGGCTCCTCCCCCGCTCTGTCTCCATGGTGACAGGCCCCTCCCCCGCTCTGTCTCCATGGTGAGAGGCCCCTCCCCCGCTCTGTCTCCATGGTGAGAGACCCCTCCCCCGCTCTGTCTCCATGGTGACAGTCTCCTCCCCCGCTCTGTCTCCATGGTGAGAGGCCCCTCCCCCGCTCTGTCTCCATGGTGAGAGGCCCCTCCCCCGCTCTGTCTCCATGGTGAGAGGCCCCTCCCCCGCTCTGTCTCCATGGTGAGAGGCCCCTCCCCCGCTCTGTCTCCATGGTGAGAGGCCCCTCCCCCGCTCTGTCTCCATGGTGAGAGGCCCCTCCCCCGCTCTGTCTCCATGGTGACAGTCCCCTCCCCCGCTCTGTCTCCATGGTGACAGTCCCCTCCCCCGCTCTGTCTCCATGGTGAGAGGCCCCTCCCCCGTTCTGTCTCCATGGTGACAGGCTCCTCCCCCGCTCTGTCTCCATGGTGAGAGGCCCCTCCCCCGCTCTGTCTCCATGGTGACAGTCCCCTCCCCCGCTCTGTCTCCATGGTGACAGGCCCCTCCCCCGCTCTGTCTCCATGGTGACAGTCTCCTCCCCCGCTCTGTCTCCATGGTGACAGTCTCCTCCCCCGCTCTGTCTCCATGGTGAGAGGCCCCTCCCCCGCTCTGTCTCCATGGTGACAGTCCCCTCCCCCGCTCTGTCTCCATGGTGACAGTCTCCTCCCCCGCTCTGTCTCCATGGTGAGAGGCCCCTCCCCCGCTCTGTCTCCATGGTGAGAGGCCCCTCCCCCGCTCTGTCTCCATGGTGAGAGGCCCCTCCCCCGCTCTGTCTCCATGGTGAGAGGCCCCTCCCCCGCTCTGTCTCCATGGTGAGAGGCCCCTCCCCCGCTCTGTCTCCATGGTGAGAGGCCCCTCCCCCGCTCTGTCTCCATGGTGAGAGGCCCCTCCCCCGCTCTGTCTCCATGGTGACAGGCCCCTCCCCCGCTTTGTCTCCATGGTGAGAGGCACCTCCCCCGCTCTGTCTCCATGGTGACATGCCCCTCCCCCGTTCTGTCTCCATGGTGACATGCCCCTCCCCCGTTCTGTCTCCATGGTGAGAGGCTCCTCCCCCGCTCTCTCTCCATGGTGTCAGGCCCCTCCCCCGCTCTGTCTCCATGGTGACAGTCCCCTCCCCCGCTCTGTCTCCATGGTGAGAGGCCCCTCCCCCGCTCAGTCTCCATGGTGACAGGCCCCTCCCCCGCTCTGTCTCCATGGTGACAGTCCCCTCCCCCGCTCTGTCTCCATGGTGAGAGGCCCCTCCCCCGCTCTGTCTCCATGGTGACAGTCCCCTCCCCCGCTCTGTCTCCATGGTGACAGGCCCCTCCCCTGCTCTGTCTCCATGGTGACAGGCCCCTCCCCTGCTCTGTCTCCATGGTGAGAGGCTCCTCCCCCGCTCTGTCTCCATGGTGAGAGGCCCCTCCCCCGCTCTGTCTCCATGGTGACAGTCCCCTCCCCCGCTCTGTCTCCATGGTGAGAGGCCCCTCCCCCGCTCTGTCTCCATGGTGACAGTCCCCTCCCCCGCTCTGTCTCCATGGTGACAGGCCCCTCCCCCGCTCTGTCTCCATGGTGACAGTCCCCTCCCCCGCTCTGTCTCCATGGTGAGAGGCCCCTCCCCCGCTCTGTCTCCATGGTGAGAGGCCCCTCCCCCGCTCTGTCTCCATGGTGACAGGCCCCTCCCCCGCTCTGTCTCCATGGTGAGAGGCCCCTCCCCCGCTCTGTCTCCATGGTGACAGGCCCCTCCCCCACTCTGTCTCCATGGTGACAGTCCCCTCCCCCACTCTGTCTCAATGGTGACAGTCCCCTCCCCGCTCTGTCTCCATGGAGAGAGGCCCCTCCCCCGCTCTGTCTCCATGGAGAGAGGCCCCTCCCCCGCTCTGTCTCCATGGTGAGAGGCCCCTCCCCCGCTCTGTCTCCATGGTGAGAGGCCCCTCCCCCGCTCTGTCTCCATGGTGAGAGGCCCCTCCCCCGCTCTGTCTCCATGGTGAGAGGCCCCTCCCCCGCTCTGTCTCCATGGTGAGAGGCCCCTCCCCCCGCTCTGTCTCCATGGTGACAGTCCCCTCCCACGCTCTGTCTCCATGGTGACAGGCCCCTCCCCCACTCTGTCTCCATGGTGACAGTCCCCTCCCCCGCTCTGTCTCCATGGTGACAGTCCCCTCCCCCGCTCTGTCTCCATGGTGACAGTCTCCTCCCCCGCTCTGTCTCCATGGTGAGAGGCCCCTCCCCCCGCTCTGTCTCCATGGTGACAGTCCCCGCCCCCGCTCTGTCTCCATGGTGACAGTCCCCTCCCACGCTCTGTCTCCATGGTGACAGGCCCCTCCCCCACTCTGTCTCCATGGTGACAGTCCCCTCCCCCGCTCTGTCTCCATGGTGACAGTCCCCTCCCCCGCTCTGTCTCCATGGAGAGAGGCCCCTCCCCCGCTCTGTCTCCATGGTGAGAGGCCCCTCCCCCGCTCTGTCTCCATGGTGAGAGGCCCCTCCCCCGCTCTGTCTCCATGGTGACAGTCCCCTCCCCCGCTCTGTCTCCATGGTGACAGGCCCCTCCCCCGCTCTGTCGCCATGGTGACAGGCCCCTCCCCCTCCTCTGATTATTGAATTAATTTAACAATTGTATTAAAGGGATATTTCAGCACATTCTTCACCTGCTCTCTGAACTGAGTCTGGGTCACGGCGTAAATCACAGTGTTTGTGGAGCAGCTCAGGAGCTGGAGCATGAAGGACAATTCCATCAGAAACTGAGGGAGAATAACAGACCGATAACCCATCCAGTACATCCGGTACCATATCATATACACCATTAACAGGGCCCACAACAGCATGAAATTACCAGAGATAACTAACAGTAAAATGATAGATTTCCTTCGACTCTCCATCTCGGGGTCTCTGTGACTCTCCCCACTGCTGTGAGCCCGGAGTCTCCTGCGTCCTCTGCTGCTCACTAAAATGTGTCTGACGGTGAGAGCGTTGAGCAGCAGAATCAGCACAAATGGGACGGCCGGGGTTAGAATGTTGTGGAGGAACTCGATTGTTCCCCAGACACGAGAATCATAAACATCCATTGTTACATCACAAAACCAGGGATTGTTCATCAGCCAATACCGACCCGTGAACATAAAATACCAGAAGATGTTCTTTAAACAGCTCAGCACACTCACTGTTCCCACAACCACAGCACATGTTTTCTCACTGCAATATTTACTTTTCAGATTCTGACAACAAATGGCCACAAATCGATCAAAGGTGAAAGTGACGGTGAACCAGACAGAACAGTCTGTGACTGTGTAAAGCAGGACGGCGTGGATATTACACACGGGGATGTAATACAGGAACTGAAACTGTTCCCAATAAACAATGGGAATGTGTCTGAATATCAGGTCCAGGATAATGACCAGTAGATCCGCCGCTGACATGGCCACCAGGTACCGAGTGACACATTTGGAGAGACCGCACTTTCCCCGAGACAGGATCCCAATCGTCAGCAAGTTAACTGTGAGGAAGGGAAATAAACAGAGAAATTAGACATCAGACTGGAGCAATGTTACCAGATCTGTGTATGTGTGTGAGTGTCAGAAATAAACAGAGAAATTAGACATCAGACTGGAGCAAAGTTACCAGATCAGTGTATGTGTGTGAGTGTCAGAAATAAACAGAGAAATTAGACATCAGACTGGAGCAAAGTTACCAGATCAGTGTATGTGTGTGAGTGTCAGAAATAAACAGAGAAATTAGACATCAGACTGGAGCAAAGTTAACAGATCAATGTATGTGTGTGAGTGTCAGAAATAAACAGAGAAATTAGACATCAGACGGCAGCAATGTTACCAGATCTGTGTATGTGTGTGAGTGTCAGAAATAAACAGAGAAATTAGACATCAGACGGCAGCAATGTTACCAGATCTGTGTATGTGTGTGAGTGTCAGAAATAAACAGAGAAATTAGACATCAGACTGCAGCAATGTTACCAGATCTGTGTATGTGTGTGAGTGTCAGAAATAAACAGAGAAATTAGAGAGAGAGAGGGTGTGCGCGTATTTGAGATAATGTGATTCAGCAAGTGTGTGTGTGTGAGAGAGAATGTGAGCGAGAGAGAGACAGAGTGTGTGTGTGTAAATATATATAAATATATATACATATATATCTCAGTGCCTGGGTTCTGGTGTGTCTGTGTATATATATATATATAAGTCTCAGTGTCTGGGCTGTGATGTGTGTGTGTGTGTGCATATATATAAGTCTCAGTGTCTGTGCTGTGGTGTGTGTGTGTGTGATGTGTGTGTGCATATATATAAGTCTCAGGGTCTGTTCAGAGGTGTGTGTGTGTGTGTGTGTGTGTGTGTGTGTGTGCATATATATGTCTCAGTGTCTGTTCTGTGGTGTGTGTGTGTGTATGTGTGCATATATATAAGTCTCAGTGTCTGGGCTGTGGTGTGTGTGTGTGTGTGTGTGTGTGTGAGCATATATATAATTCTCAGTGTCTGTTCTGTGGTGTGTGTGTGTGTATGTGTGCATATATATAAGTCTCAGTGTCTGTTCTGTGGTGTGTGTGTGTGTGTGTGTGTGTGTGTGTGTGCGCATATATATAAGTCTCAGTGTCTGGGCTGTGGTGTGTGTGTGTGTGCATATATATAAGTCTCAGTGTCTGGGCTGTGGTGTGTGTGTGTGTGCATATATATAAGTCTCAGTGTCTGGGCTGTGGTGTGTGTGAGTGTGTGTGTGTGTGTGTGTGTGTGTGCATATATATAAGTCTCAGTGTCTGGGCTGTGGTGTCTGTGTGTGTGTGTGTGTGAGTGCATATATATAAGTCTCAGGGTCTGGGCTGTAGTGTGTGTGTGTGTGTGTGTGAGTGCATATATATAAGTCTCAGGGTCTGGGCTGTAGTGTGTGTGTGTGTGTGTGTATGTGTGTGTGCATATATATATGTCTCAGTGTCTGGGCTGTGGTGTGTGTGTGTGTGCATATATATAAGTCTCAGGGTCTGGGCTGTGGTGTGTGAGTGTGTGTGTGTGTGTGTGTATATATATAAGTCTCAGTGTCTGGGCTGTGGTGTGTGTGTGTGTGTGTGTGTGCATATATATGTCTCAGGGCCTGGACTGTGGTGTTTGTGTATATATATATGTCTCTGGGCCTGGACTGTGGTGTTTGTGTATATATATATGTCTCTGGGCCTGGACTGTGGTGTGTGTGTATATA
>NW_027141963.1:67500-70000 GCF_036365525.1 Heterodontus francisci
TGTGTGTGTGTGTGTGTGTGCATATATATAAGACTCAGTGTCTGGGCTGTGTGTGTATGTGTGTGTGTGAGTGTGTGTGTGTGTGTGTGTGTGTATGTGTGTGTGTGCATATATATAAGCCTCAGTGTCTGGGCTGTGGTGTGTGTGTGTGCATATATATAAGCCTCAGTGTCTGGGATGTGGTGTGTGTGTGTGCATATATATGAGTCTCAGTGTCTGGGCAGTGGTGTGTGTGTGTGTGGGTGTGTGCATATATATAAGTCTCAGTGTCTGGGCTGTGGTGTGTGTGTATGTGTGTGTATATATATAAGTCTCAGTGTCTGGGCTGTGGTGTGTGTGTGTGTGTGTGTGTGTGTGCATATATATAAGTCTCAGTGTCTGGGCTGTGGTGTGTGTGTGTGTGTGTGTGTGTGTGTGTGCATATATATAAGTCTCAGTGTCTGGCTTGTGGTGTGTGTGTGTGTGTGTGTGTGTGTGTGCATATATATAAGTCACAGTGTCTGGGATGTGGTGTGTGTGTGTGTATGTGTGTGTGTGTGCATATATATAAGTCTCAGTGTCTGGGCTGTGGTGTGTGTGTGTGCATATATATAAGTCTCAGTGTCTGGGCTGTGGTGTGTGTGTGTGTGTGTGCATATATATAAGTCTCAGTGTCTGGGCTGTGGTGTGTGTGTGTGTATGTGTGTGTGTGTGTGTGCATATATATAAGTCTCAGTGTCTGGGCTGTGGTGTGTGTGTGTGTGTGTGTGTGTGTGTGCGCGCGCATATATGTAAGTCTCAGTGTCTGGGCTGTGGTGTGTGTGTGTGTGTGAGTGTGTGTGTGTGTGTGTGTGTGTATGTGTGTGTGTGCATATATATAAGCCTCAGTGTCTGGGCTGTGGTGTGTGTGTGTGCATATATATAAGCCTCAGTGTCTGGGATGTGGTGTGTGTGTGTGCATATATATAAGCCTCAGTGTCTGGGATGTGGTGTGTGTGTGTGCATATATATGAGTCTCAGTGTCTGGGCAGTGGTGTGTGTGTGTGTGGGTGTGTGCATATATATAAGTCTCAGTGTCTGGGCTGTGGTGTGTGTGTATGTGTGTGTATATATATAAGTCTCAGTGTCTGGGCTGTGGTGTGTGTGTGTGTGTGTGTGTGTGTGCATATATATAAGTCTCAGTGTCTGGGCTGTGGTGTGTGTGTGTGTGTGTGTGTGTGTGTGTGCATATATATAAGTCTCAGTGTCTGGCTTGTGGTGTGTGTGTGTGTGTGTGTGTGTGTGTGCATATATATAAGTCACAGTGTCTGGGATGTGGTGTGTGTGTGTGTATGTGTGTGTGTGTGCATATATATAAGTCTCAGTGTCTGGGCTGTGGTGTGTGTGTGTGCATATATATAAGTCTCAGTGTCTGGGCTGTGGTGTGTGTGTGTGTGTGTGCATATATATAAGTCTCAGTGTCTGGGCTGTGGTGTGTGTGTGTGTATGTGTGTGTGTGTGTGTGCATATATATAAGTCTCAGTGTCTGGGCTGTGGTGTGTGTGTGTGTGTGTGTGTGTGTGTGCGCGCGCATATATGTAAGTCTCAGTGTCTGGGCTGTGGTGTGTGTGTGTGTGCATATATATAAGTCTCAGTGTCTGGGCTGTGGTGTGTATGTGTGTGTGTGTGTGTGTGTGCGCGCATATATATAAGTCTCAATGTCTGGGCTGTGGTGTGTGTGTGTGTGTGTGTGTGTGTGTGTGTGCATAAATATAAGTCTCAATGTCTGGGCTGTGGTGTGTGTGTGTGTGTGTGTGCATATATATAAGTCACAGTGTCTGGGCTGTGGTGTGTGTGTGTGTGTGTGTGTGTGTGCATATATATAAGTCTCAGTGTCTGGGCTGTGGTGTGTGTGTGTGTGTGTGTGTGTGTGCATATATATAAGTCTCAGTGTCTGGGCTGTGGTGTGTGTGTGTGTGTGTGTGAGTGTGTGTGTGTGTGCATATATATAAGTCTCAGTGTCTGGGCTGTGGTGTGTGTGTGTGTGTGTGTGTGTGTGTGTATATATATAAGCCTCAGTGTCTGGGCTGTGGTGTGTGTGTGTGTGTGTGCATATATATAAGTCTCAGTGTCTGGGCTGTGGTGTGTGTGTGTGTGTGTGCATATATATAAGCCTCAGTGTCTGGGGTGTGTGTGTGTGTGTGTGTGTGAGTGTGTGTGTGTGTGCATATATATAAGTCACAGTGTCTGGGCTGTGGTGTGTGTGTGTGTGTGCATATATATAAGTCACAGTGTCTGGGCTGTGGTGTGTGTGTGTGTGTGTGGTTGTGTGTGTGTGTGTGTGTGTGTGCATATATATAAGTCTCAGTGTCTGGGCTGTGGTGTGTGTGTGTGTGTGTGTATATATATAAGTCTCAGTGTCTGGGCTGTGGTGTGTGTGTATGTGTGTGTGTGCATATATATGTCTCAGTGTCTGGGCTGTGGTGTGTGTGTGTATATATATATGTCTCAGGGCCTGGACTGTGGTGTTTGTGTATATATA
>NW_027141963.1:80000-104789 GCF_036365525.1 Heterodontus francisci
CATAAGTCTCAGGGCCTGGACTGTGGTGTCTCTGTGTATATAAATATAGAAGTCTCAGGGCCTGGACAGTGGTGTGTGTGTGTGTATATATGTAAGTTTCAGGGCCTGGACTGTGGTGTGTGTGTGTGTATATATATATTGGTCTCAGTACCTGGACTGCGGTGTGTGTGTGTATATAAATATAGAAGTCTCAGGGCCTGGACTGTGGTGTGTGTGTGTGTGTATATATATAAGTCTCAGGGCCTGGACTGTGGTGTGTGTGTGTGTATATATATATAAGTCTCAGGACCTGGACTGTGGTGTGTGTGTATATATATATATAAGTCTCAGGGCCTGGACTGTGGTGTGTGTGTGTATATATATAAGTCTCAGGGCCTGGACTGTGGTGTGTGTGTGTGTGTATATATATAAGTCTCAGGGCCTGGACTGTGGTGTGTATGTGTGTATATATATATAAGTCTCAGGGCCTGGACTGTGGTGTGTGTGTGTATATATATAAGTCTCAGGGCCTGGACTGGTGTGTGTGTGTGTATATATATAAGTCTCAGTGCATGGACTGTGGTGTGTGTGTGTATATATATAAGTCTCAGGGCATGGACTGTGGTGAGCGTGTGTGTATACATATAAGTCTCAGGGCCTGGACTGTGATGTGTGTGTGTATATATATAAGTCTCAGGGCCTGGACTGTGGTGTGTGTGTGTGTGTATATATATAAGTCTCAGGGCCTGGACTGTGGTGTGTGTGTGTGTATATATATATAAGTCTCAGGGCTTGGACTGTGGTGTGTGTGTGTATATATAAATCTCAGGGCCTGGACTGTGGTGTGTGTGTGTATATATATAAGTCTCAGGGCCTGGACTGTGGTGTGTGTGTGTATATATATAAGTCTCAGGGCCTGGACTGTGGTGTGTGTGTGTATATATATAAGTCTCAGGGCCTGGACTGTGGTGTGTGTGTGTATATATATAAGTCTCAGGGCCTGGACTGTGGTGTGTGTGTGTATATATATAGGTCTCAGGGCCTGGACTGTGGTGTGTGTGTGTATATATATAAGTCTCAGGGCCTGGACTGTGGTGTGTGTGTGTATATATATAAGTCTCAGGGCCTGGACTGTGGTGTGTGTGTGTATATATATAAGTCTCAGGGCCTGGACTGTGGTGTGTGTGTGTATATATATAAGTATCAGGGCCTGGACTGTGGTGTGTGTGTATATATATAAGTCTCAGGGCATGGACTGTGGTGTGTGTGTATATATATATAAGTCTCAGGGCCTGGACAGTGGTGTGTGTGTGTATATATATATAAGTCTCAGGGCCTGGACTGTGGTGTGTGTGTGTATATATATAAGTCTCAGGGCCTGGACTGTGGTGTGTGTGTGTATATATATATAAGTCTCAGGGCCTGGACTGTGGTGTGTGTGTATCTATATAAGTCTCAGGGCATGGACTGTGGTGTGTGTGTGTATATATATAAGTATCAGGGCCTGGACTGTGGTGTGTGTGTGTATATATATATAAGTCTCAGGGCCTGGACTGTGGTGTGTGTGTGTGTATATATATATAAGTCTCAGGGCCTGGACTGTGGTGTGTGTGTGTGTATATATATAAGTCTCAGGGCCTGGACTGTGGTGTGTGTGTGTATATATATAAGTCTCAGGGCCTGGACTGTGGTGTGTGTGTGTATATATATATAAGTCTCAGGGCCTGGACTGTGGTGTGTGTGTATATATATATAAGTCTCAGGGCATGGACTGTGGTGTGTGTGTGTGTATATATATAAGTCTCAGGGCCTGGACTGTGGTGTGTGTGTGTATATATATAAGTTTCAGGGCCTGGACTGTGGTGTGTGTGTGTATATATATATAAGTCTCAGGGCCTGGACTGTGGTGTGTGTGTGTGTATATATATAAGTCTCAGGGCCTGGACTGTGGTGTGTGTGTGTGTATATATATAAGTCTCAGGGCCTGGACTGTGGTGTGTGTGTGTATATATATAAGTCTCAGGGCCTGGACTGTGGTGTGTGTGTATATATATACGTCTCAGGGTCTGGACTGTGGTGTGTGTGTGTATATATATATAAGTCTCAGGGCCTGGACTGTGGTGTGTGTGTATATATATATAAGTCTCAGTGCCTGGACTGTGGTGTGTGTGTGTGTATATATATAAGTCTCAGGGCCTGGACTGTGGTGTGTGTGTGTGTATATATATAAGTCTCAGGGCCTGGACTGTGGTGAGTGTGTGTATATATATATAAGTCTCAGGGCCTGGACTGTGGTGTGTGTGTGTATATATATAAGTCTCAGGGCCTGGACTGTGGTGTGTGTGTGTATATATATATAAGTCTCAGGGCCTGGACTGTGGTGTGTGTGTGTATATATATAAGTCTCAGGGCCTGGACTGTGGTGTGTGTGTGTGTATATATATATAAGTCTCAGGGCCTGGACTGTGGTGTGTGTGTGTGTATATATATAAGTCTCAGGGCCTGGACTGTGGTGTGTGTGTGTATATATATAAGTCTCAGGGCCTGGATTGTGGTGTGTGTGTGTATATATATAAGTCTCAGGGCCTGGACTGTGGTGTGTGTGTGTGTATATATATAAGTCTCAGGGCCTGGACTGTGGTGTGTGTGTGTATATATATAAGTCTCAGGGCCTGGACTGTGGTGTGTGTGTGTGTATATATATAAGTCTCAGGGCCTGGACTGTGGTGTGTGTGTGTATATATATAAGTCTCAGGGCCTGGACTGTGGTGTGTGTGTGTATATATATAAGTCTCAGGGCCTGGACTGTGGTGAGTGTGTGTATATATATAAGTCTCAGGGCCTGGACTGTGGTGTGTGTGTGAATATATATATATAAGTCTCAGGGCCTGGACTGTGGTGTGTGTGTGTATATATATAAGTCTCTGGGCCTGGACTGTGGTGTGTGTGTGTGTGTATATATATAAGTCTCAGGGCCTGGACTGTGGTGTGTGTGTGTATATATATAAGTCTCTGGGCCTGGACTGTGGTGTGTGTGTGTATATATATATAAGTCTCAGGGCCTGGACTGTGGTGTGTGTGTGTATATATATAAGTCTCAGGGCCTGGACTGTGGTGTGTGTGTGTGTGTATATATATAAGTCTCAGGGCCTGGTGTGTGTGTGTGTATATATATAAGTCTCAGGGCCTGGACTGTGGTGTGTGTGTGTATATATATAAGTCTCAGGGCCTGGACTGTGGTGTGTGTGTGTGTATATATATAAGTCTCAGGGCATGGACTGTGGTGTGTGTGTGTATATATACAAGTCTCAGGGCCTGGACTGTGGTGTGTGTGTGTGTATATATAAGTCTCAGGGCCTGGACTGTGGTGTGTGTGTGTGTGTATATATATAAGTCTCAGGACCTGGACTGTGGTGTGTGTGTGTATATATATAAGTCTCAGGGCCTGGACTGTGGTGTGTGTGTGTGTGTATATATATAAGTCTCTGGGCCTGGACTGTGGTGAGTGTGTGTGTATATATATAAGTCTCAGGGCCTGGACTGTGGTGTGTGTGTGTATATATATATAAGTCTCAGGGCCTGGACTGTGGTGTGTGTGTGTATATATATAAGTCTCAGGGCATGGACTGTGGTGTGTGTGTATATATATATAAGTCTCAGGGCATGGACTGTGGTGTGTGTGTATATATATAAGTCTCAGGGCCTGGACTGTGGTGTGTGTGTGTGTGTATATATATAAGTCTCAGGGCCTGGACTGTGGTGTGTGTGTATATATATAAGTCTCAGGGCATGGACTGTGGTGTGTGTGTATATATATATAAGTCTCAGGGCATGGACTGTGGTGTGTGTGTGTGTATATATATAAGTCTCAGGGCCTGGACTGTGGTGTGTGTGTATATATATAAGTCTCAGGGCCTGGACTGTGGTGTGTGTGTGTATATATATAAGTCTCAGGGCATGGACTGTGGTGTGTGTGTGTGTATATATATAAGTCTCAGGGCCTGGACTGTGGTGTGTGTGTGTATATATATAAGTCTCAGGGCCTGGACTGTGGTGTGTGTGTGTATATATATAAGTCTCAGGGCCTGGACTGTGGTGTGTGTGTGTATATATATAAGTCTCAGGGCATGGACTGTGGTGTGTGTGTATATATATAAGTCTCAGGGCATGGACTGTGGTGTGTGTGTGTATATATATATAAATCTCAGGGCATGGACTGTGGTGTGTGTGTATATATATATAAGTCTCAGGGCATGGACTGTGGTGTGTGTGTATATATATAAGTCTCAGGGCATGGACTGTGGCGTGTGTGTGTATATATATAAGTCTCAGGGCCTGGACTGTGGTGTGTGTGTGTGTATATATATAAGTCTCAGGGCCTGGACTGTGGTGTGTGTGTATATATATAAGTCTCAGGGCCTGGACTGTGGTGTGTGTGTATATATATAAGTCTCAGGGCATGGACTGTGGTGTGTGTGTATATATATATAAGTCTCAGGGCATGGACTGTGGTGTGTGTGTATATATATAAGTCTCAGGGCATGGACTGTGGTGTGTGTGTATATATATAAGTCTCAGGGCATGGACTGTGGTGTGTGTGTATATATATATAAGTCTCAGGGCATGGACTGTGGTGTGTGTGTATATATATATAAGTCTCAGGGCATGGACTGTGGTGTGTGTGTGTGTATATATATAAGTCTCAGGGCATGGACTGTGGTGTGTGTGTGTGTATATATATAAGTCTCAGGGCATGGACTGTGGTGTGTGTGTATATATATATAAGTCTCAGGGCATGGACTGTGGTGTGTGTGTATATATATAAGTCTCAGGGCCTGGACTGTGGTGTGTGTGTATATATATAAGTCTCAGGGCCTGGACTGTGGTGTGTGTGTATATATATAAGTCTCAGGGCCTGGACTGTGGTGTGTGTGTATATATATAAGTCTCAGGGCATGGACTGTGGTGTGTGTGTATATATATATAAGTCTCAGGGCATGGACTGTGGTGTGTGTGTATATATATAAGTCTCAGGGCATGGACTGTGGTGTGTGTGTATATATATAAGTCTCAGGGCATGGACTGTGGTGTGTGTGTATATATATATAAGTCTCAGGGCATGGACTGTGGTGTGTGTGTATATATATATAAGTCTCAGGGCCTGGACTGTGGTGTGTGTGTGTGTATATATATAAGTCTCAGGGCATGGACTGTGGTGTGTGTGTGTGTATATATATAAGTCTCAGGGCATGGACTGTGGTGTGTGTGTATATATATATAAGTCTCAGGGCATGGACTGTGGTGTGTGTGTATATATATATAAGTCTCAGGGCATGGACTGTGGTGTGTGTGTATATATATATAAGTCTCAGGGCATGGACTGTGGTGTGTGTGTATATATATATAAGTCTCAGGGCATGGACTGTGGTGTGTGTGTATATATATATAAGTCTCAGGGCATGGACTGTGGTGTGTGTGTGTATATATATAAGTCTCAGGGCATGGACTGTGGTGTGTGTGTATATATATATAAGTCTCAGGGCATGGACTGTGGTGTGTGTGTATATATATATAAGTCTCAGGGCATGGACTGTGGTGTGTGTGTATATATATATAAGTCTCAGGGCATGGACTGTGGTGTGTGTGTGTATATATATAAGTCTCAGGGCATGGACTGTGGTGTGTGTGTGTGTATATATATAAGTCTCAGGGCCTGGACTGTGGTGTGTGTGTGTGTATATATATAAGTCTCAGGGCCTGGACTGTGGTGTGTGTGTATATATATAAGTCTCAGGGCATGGACTGTGGTGTGTGTGTATATATATATAAGTCTCAGGGCAGGGACTGTGGTGTGTGTGTGTATATATATAAGTCTCTGGGCCTGGACTGTGGTGAGTGTGTGTATATATATAAGTCTCAGGGCATGGACTGTGGTGTGTGTGTATATATGTATAAGTCTCAGGGCATGGACTGTGGTGTGTGTGTGTATATATATAAGTCTCAGGGCCTGGACTGTGGTGTGTGTGTGTATATATATAAGTCTCAGGGCCTGGACTGTGGTGTGTGTGTGTATATATATAAGTCTCTGGGCCTGGACTGTGGTGTGTGTGTGTATATATATAAGTCTCAGGGCATGGACTGTGGTGTGTGTGTATATATATATAAGTCTCAGGGCATGGACTGTGGTGTGTGTGTATATATATAAGTCTCAGGGCTTGGACTGTGGTGTGTGTGTGTGTGTATATATAAGTCTCAGGGCCTGAACTGTGGTGTTTGTGTATATATATATAAGTCTCAGGGCCTGGACTGTGGTGTGTGTGTGTGTGTATATATATAAGTCTCAGGGCCTGGACTGTGGTGTGTGTGTGTATATATATAAGTCTCAGGGCCTGGACTGTGGTGTGTGTGTGTATATATATAAGTCTCAGTGCCTGGACTGTGGTGTGTGTGTGTATATATATAAGTCTCAGGGCCTGGACTGTGGTGTGTGTGTGTGTGTATATATATAAGTCTCAGGGCATGGACTGTGGTGTGTGTGTGTATATATATAAGTCTCAGGGCCTGGACTGTGGTGTGTGTGTGTATATATATAAGTCTCAGGGCCTGGACTGTGGTGTGTGTGTGTGTGTATATATATAAGTCTCAGGGCCTGGACTGTGGTGTGTGTGTGTGTGTATATATATAAGTCTCAGGGCCTGGACTGTGGTGTGTGTGTGTATATATATAAGTCTCAGGGCCTGGACTGTGGTGTGTGTGTGTGTGTATATATATAAGTCTCAGGGTATGGACTGTGGTGTGTGTGTGTATATATATATATAAGTCTCAGGGCCTGGACTGTGGTGTGTGTGTGTATATATATAAGTCTCAGGGCCTGGACTGTGGTGTGTGTGTGTATATATAAAAGTCTCAGGGCATGGACTGTGGTGTGTGTGTGTATATATATAAGTCTCAGGGCCTGGACTGTGGTTTGTGTGTGTGTGTATATATATAAGTCTCAGGGCCTGGACTGTGGTGTGTGTGTGTGTGTATATATATAAGTCTCAGGGCCTGGACTGTGGTGTGTGTGTGTATATATATAAGTCTCAGGGCCTGGACTGTGGTGTGTGTGTGTATATATATAAGTCTCAGGGCATGGACTGTGGTGTGTGTGTGTATATATATAAGTCTCAGGGCCTGGACTGTGGTGTGTGTGTGTGTGTATATATATAAGTCTCAGGGCCTGGACTGTGGTGTGTGTGTGTGTATATATATAAGTCTCTGGGCCTGGACTGTGGTGTGTGTGTGTATATATATATAAGTCTCAGG
This sequence comes from Heterodontus francisci, assembly GCF_036365525.1. Taxonomy (NCBI): domain Eukaryota; kingdom Metazoa; phylum Chordata; class Chondrichthyes; order Heterodontiformes; family Heterodontidae; genus Heterodontus; species Heterodontus francisci. The sequence continues at coordinate 87,285 of NW_027141963.1, forward strand.
GCCTGGACTGTGGTGTGTGTGTGTATATATATAAGTCTCAGGGCCTGGACTGTGGAGAGTGTGTGTATATATAAGTCTCAGGGCCTGGACTGTGGTGTGTGTGTATATATATATATATAAGTCTCAGGGCCTGGACTGTGGTGTGTGTGTATATATATATATATATAAGTCTCAGGGCCTGGACTGTGGTGTGTGTGTATATATATATAAGTCTCTGGGCGTGGACTGTGGTTTGTGTGTGTGTGTATATATATAAGTCTCAGGGCCTGGACTGTGGTGTGTGTGTGTGTGTATATATATAAGTCTCAGGGCCTGGACTGTGGTGTGTGTGTGTATATATATAAGTCTCAGGGCCTGGACTGTGGTGTGTGTGTATATATATAAGTCTCAGGGCATGGACTGTGGTGTGTGTGTGTATATATATAAGTCTCAGGGCCTGGACTGTGGTGTGTGTGTGTGTGTATATATATAAGTCTCAGGGCCTGGACTGTGGTGTGTGTGTGTGTATATATATAAGTCTCAGGGCCTGGACTGTGGTGTGTGTGTGTATATATATAGAAGTCTCAGGGCCTGGACTGTGGTGTGTGTGTGTATATATATAAGTCTCAGGGCCTGGACTGTGGAGAGTGTGTGTATATATAAGTCTCAGGGCCTGGACTGTGGTGTGTGTGTATATATATATATATAAGTCTCAGGGCCTGGACTGTGGTGTGTGTGTATATATATATATAAGTCTCAGGGCCTGGACTGTGGTGTGTGTGTATATATATATAAGTCTCAGGGCCTGGACTGTGGTGTGTGTGTGTGTGTATATATATAAGTCTCAGGGCCTGGACTGTGGTGTGTGTGTGTATATATATATAAGTCTCAGGGCCTGGACTGTGGAGAGTGTGTGTATATATAAGTCTCAGGGCCTGGACTGTGGTGTGTGTGTGTGTATATATATAAGTCTCAGGGCCTGGACTGTGGTGTGTGTGTGTGTGTACATATATATAAGTCTCAGGGCCTGGACTGTGGTGTGTGTGTGTATATGTATAAGTCTCAGGGCCTGGACTGTGGTGTGTGTGTGTATATATATAAGTCTCAGGGCCTGGACTGTGGTGTGTGTGTGTATATATATAAGTCTCAGGGCATGGACTGTGGTGTGTGTGTGTATATATATAAGTCTCAGGGCATGGACTGTGGTGTTTGTGTGTATATATATAAGTCTCAGGGCCTGGACTGTGGTGTTTGTGTGTATATATATAAGTCTCAGGGCATGGACTGTGGTGAGTGTGTGTATATATATAAGTCTCAGGGCCTGGACTGTGGTGTGTGTGTGTATATATATAAGTCTCAGGGCATGGACTGTGGTGTGTGTGTGTATATATATAAGTCTCAGGGCATGGACTGTGGTGTGTGTGTGTATATATATAAGTCTCAGGGCATGGACTGTGGTGTGTGTGTGTATATATATAAGTCTCAGGGCATGGACTGTGGTGTGTGTGTATATATATATAAGTCTCAGGGCCTGGACTGTGGTGTGTGTTTGTGTATATATATAAGTCTCAGGGCCTGGACTGTGGTGTGTGTGTGTATATATATAAGTCTCAGGGTCTGGACTGTGGTGTGTGTGTGTATATATATAAGTCTCAGGGCCTGGACTGTGGTGTGTGTGTGTATATATATAAGTCTCAGGGCATGGACTGTGGTGTGTGTGTGTGTATATATATAAGTCTCAGGGCATGGACTGTGGTGTGTGTGTGTGTATATATATAAGTCTCAGGGCCTGGCCTGTGGTGTGTGTGTGTATATATATAAGTCTCAGGGCATGGACTGTGGTGTGTGTGTGTATATATATAAGTCTCAGGGCATGGACTGTGGTGAGTGTGTGTGTATATATATAAGTCTCAGGGCCTGGACTGTGGTGTTTGTGTTTATATATATAAGTCTCAGGGCATGGACTGTGGTGTGTGTGTGTGTGTATATATATAAGTCTCAGGGCATGGACTGTGGTGTGTGTGTGTATATATATATAAGTATCAGGGCCTGGACTGTGGTGTGTGTGTGTATATATATAAGTCTCAGGGCCTGGACTGTGGTGTGTGTGTGTGTATATATAAGTCTCAGTGCCTGGACTGTGGTTTGTGTGTATATATATAAGTCTCTGGGCCTGGACTGTGGTGTGTGTGTGTATATATATAAGTATCAGGGCCTGGACTGTGGTGTGTGTGTGTATATATATAAGTCTCAGGGCCTGGACTGTGGTGAGCGTGTGTATATATATAAGTCTCAGGGCCTGGACTGTGGTGTGTGTGTGTGTATATATATAAGTATCAGGGCCTGGACTGTGGTGTGTGTGTGTATATATATAAGTCTCAGGGCCTGGACTGTGGTGAGTGTGTGTATATATATAAGTCTCAGGGCATGGACTGTGGTGTGTGTGTGTATATATATAAGTCTCGTGGCCTGGACTGTGGTGTGTGTGTATATATATAAGTCTCTGGGCCTGGACTGTGGTGTGTGTGTGTATATATATAGTTCTCTGGGCCTGGACTGTGGTGTGTGTGTGTATATATATAAGTCTCAGGGCATGGACTGTGGTGTGTGTGTGTATATATATAAGTCTCAGGGCATGGACTGTGGTGTGTGTGTGTATATATATAAGTCTCAGGGCCTGGACTGTGGTGTTTGTGTGTATATATATAAGTCTCAGGGCCTGGACTGTGGTGAGTGTGTGTATATATATAAGTCTCAGGGCCTGGACTGTGGTGTGTGTGTGTATATATATATGTCTCAGGGCCTGGACTGTGGTGTGTGTGTATATATATATAAGTCTCAGGGCATGGACTGTGGTGAGTGTGTGTGTATATATATAATAGTCTCAGGGCATGGACTGTGGTGTGTGTGTATATATATAAGTCTCAGTGCCTGGACTGTGGTGTGTGTGTGTGTGTATATATATATAAGTCTCAGGGCATGGACTGTGGTGTGTGTATATATATATAAGTCTCAGGGCATGGACTGTGGTGTGTGTGTGTATATATATAAGTATCAGGGCCTGGACTGTGGTGTGTGTGTGTATATATATAAGTCTCAGGGCCTGGACTGTGGTGTGTGTGTATATATATATAAGTCTCAGGGCATGGACTGTGGTGAGTGTGTGTATATATATAAGTCTCAGGGCCTGGACTGTGGTGTGTGTGTGTATATATATATAAGTCTCAGGGCCTGGACTGTGGTGAGTGTGTGTATATATATAAGTCTCAGGGCCTGGACTGTGGTGTGTGTGTGTGTATATATATAAGTCTCAGGGCCTGGACTGTGGTGTGTGTGTATATATATAAGTCTCAGGGCATGGACTGTGGTGTGTGTGTGTATATATATAAGTCTCAGGGCCTGGACTGTGGTGTGTGTGTGTATATATATAAGTCTCAGGGCATGGACTGTGGTGAGTGTGTATATATATAAGTCTCAGGGCCTGGACTGTGGTGAGTGTGTGTATATATATATAAGTCTCAGGGCCTGGACTGTGGTGTGTGTTTGTATATATATAAGTCTCAGGGCCTGGACTGTGGTGTGTGTGTATATATATATAAGTCTCAGGGCCTGGACTGTGGTGAGTGTGTGTATTTATATAAGTCTCAGGGCCTGGACTGTGGTGTGTGTGTATATATATATAAGTCTCAGGGCCTGGACTGTGATGAGTGTGTGTATATATATAAGTCTCAGGGCCTGGACTGTGGTGTGTGTGTATATATATAAGTCTCAGGGCCTGGACTGTGGTGTGTGTGTATATATATATAAGTCTCAGGGCCTGGACTGTGGTGAGTGTGTGTATTTATATAAGTCTCAGGGCCTGGACTGTGGTGAGTGTGTGTATTTATATAAGTCTCAGGGCCTGGACTGTGGTGTGTGTGTGTGTATATATATAAGTCTCAGGGCCTGGACTGTGGTGTGTGTGTGTATATATATAAGTCTCAGGGCCTGGACTGTGGTGTGTGTGTGTATATATATAAGTCTCAGGGCCTGGACTGTGGTGTGTGTGTATATATATATAAGTCTCAGGGCCTGGACTGTGATGAGTGTGTGTATATATATATAAGTCTCAGGGCCTGGACTGTGCTGTGTGTGTGTATATATATAAGTCTCAGGGCCTGGACTGTGGTGTGTGTGTGTATATATATATAAGTCTCAGGGCCTGGACTGTGGTGTGTGTGTATATATATATATAAGTCTCAGGGCCTGGACTGTGGTGAGTGTGTGTATTTATATAAGTCTCAGGGCCTGGACTGTGGTGTGTGTGTGTATATATATAAGTCTCAGGGCCTGGACTGTGGTGTGTGTGTGTATATATATATATAAGTCTCAGGGCCTGGACTGTGGTGAGTGTGTGTATATATATAAGTCTCAGGGCCTGGACTGTGGTGTGTGTGTGTATATATATAAGTCTCAGGGCCTGGACTGTGGTGTGTGTGTGTGTATATATATAAGTATCAGGGCCTGGACTGTGGTGTGTGTGTGTATATATATAAGTCTCAGGGCCTGGACTGTGGTGAGTGTGTGTATATATATAAGTCTCAGGGCATGGACTGTGGTGTGTGTGTGTATATATATAAGTCTCGGGGCCTGGACTGTGGTGTGTGTGTATATATATAAGTCTCTGGGCCTGGACTGTGGTGTGTGTGTATATAAATAGTTCTCTGGGCCTGGACTGTGGTGTGTGTGTGTATATATATAAGTCTCAGGGCATGGACTGTGGTGTGTGTGTGTATATATATAAGTCTCAGGGCATGGACTGTGGTGTGTGTGTGTATATATATAAGTCTCAGGGCCTGGACTGTGGTGTTTGTGTGTATATATATAAGTCTCAGGGCCTGGACTGTGGTGAGTGTGTGTATATATATAAGTCTCAGGGCCTGGACTGTGGTGTGTGTGTGTATATATATATGTCTCAGGGCCTGGACTGTGGTGTGTGTGTATATATATATAAGTCTCAGGGCATGGACTGTGGTGAGTGTGTGTGTATATATATAATAGTCTCAGGGCATGGACTGTGGTGTGTGTGTATATATATAAGTCTCAGTGCCTGGACTGTGGTGTGTGTGTGTGTGTATATATATATAAGTCTCAGGGCATGGACTGTGGTGTGTGTATATATATATAAGTCTCAGGGCATGGACTGTGGTGTGTGTGTGTATATATATAAGTATCAGGGCCTGGACTGTGGTGTGTGTGTGTATATATATAAGTCTCAGGGCCTGGACTGTGGTGTGTGTGTATATATATATAAGTCTCAGGGCATGGACTGTGGTGAGTGTGTGTATATATATAAGTCTCAGGGCCTGGACTGTGGTGTGTGTGTATATATATATATAAGTCTCAGGGCCTGGACTGTGGTGAGTGTGTGTATATATATAAGTCTCAGGGCCTGGACTGTGGTGTGTGTGTGTGTATATATATAAGTCTCAGGGCCTGGACTGTGGTGTGTGTGTATATATATAAGTCTCAGGGCATGGACTGTGGTGTGTGTGTGTGTATATATATAAGTCTCAGGGCCTGGACTGTGGTGTGTGTGTGTATATATATAAGTCTCAGGGCATGGACTGTGGTGAGTGTGTATATATATAAGTCTCAGGGCCTGGACTGTGGTGAGTGTGTATATATATATATAAGTCTCAGGGCCTGGACTGTGGTGAGTGTGTGTATATATATAAGTCTCAGGGCCTGGACTGTGGTGAGTGTGTGTATTTATATAAGTCTCAGGGCCTGGACTGTGGTGTGTGTGTGTGTATATATATAAGTCTCAGGGCCTGGACTGTGGTGTGTGTGTGTATATATATAAGTCTCAGGGCCTGGACTGTGGTGTGTGTGTGTATATATATAAGTCTCAGGGCCTGGACTGTGGTGTGTGTGTATATATATATAAGTCTCAGGGCCTGGACTGTGATGAGTGTGTGTATATATATATAAGTCTCAGGGCCTGGACTGTGCTGTGTGTGTGTATATATATAAGTCTCAGGGCCTGGACTGTGGTGTGTGTGTATATATATATATAGGTCTCAGGGCCTGGACTGTGGTGTGTGTGTATATATATATAAGTCTCAGGGCCTGGACTGTGGTGAGTGTGTGTATTTATATAAGTCTCAGGGCCTGGACTGTGGTGTGTGTGTGTATATATATAAGTCTCAGGGCCTGGACTGTGGTGTGTGTGTGTATATATATATATAAGTCTCAGGGCCTGGACTGTGGTGAGTGTGTGTATATATATAAGTCTCAGGGCCTGGACTGTGGTGTGTGTGTGTATATATATAAGTCTCAGGGCCTGGACTGTGGTGTGTGTGTGTGTATATATATAAGTATCAGGGCCTGGACTGTGGTGTGTGTGTGTATATATATAAGTCTCAGGGCCTGGACTGTGGTGAGTGTGTGTATATATATAAGTCTCAGGGCATGGACTGTGGTGTGTGTGTGTATATATATAAGTCTCGGGGCCTGGACTGTGGTGTGTGTGTATATATATAAGTCTCTGGGCCTGGACTGTGGTGTGTGTGTGTATATATATAGTTCTCTGGGCCTGGACTGTGGTGTGTGTGTGTATATATATAAGTCTCAGGGCATGGACTGTGGTGTGTGTGTGTATATATATAAGTCTCAGGGCATGGACTGTGGTGTGTGTGTGTATATATATAAGTCTCAGGGCCTGGACTGTGGTGTTTGTGTGTATATATATAAGTCTCAGGGCCTGGACTGTGGTGAGTGTGTGTATATATATAAGTCTCAGGGCCTGGACTGTGGTGTGTGTGTGTATATATATATGTCTCAGGGCCTGGACTGTGGTGTGTGTGTATATATATATAAGTCTCAGGGCATGGACTGTGGTGAGTGTGTGTGTATATATATAATAGTCTCAGGGCATGGACTGTGGTGTGTGTGTATATATATAAGTCTCAGTGCCTGGACTGTGGTGTGTGTGTGTGTGTATATATATATAAGTCTCAGGGCATGGACTGTGGTGTGTGTATATATATATAAGTCTCAGGGCATGGACTGTGGTGTGTGTATATATATATAAGTCTCAGGGCATGGACTGTGGTGTGTGTGTGTATATATATAAGTATCAGGGCCTGGACTGTGGTGTGTGTGTGTATATATATAAGTCTCAGGGCCTGGACTGTGGTGTGTGTGTATATATATATAAGTCTCAGGGCATGGACTGTGGTGAGTGTGTGTATATATATAAGTCTCAGGGCCTGGACTGTGGTGTGTGTGTGTATATATATATAAGTCTCAGGGCCTGGACTGTGGTGAGTGTGTGTATATATATAAGTCTCAGTGCCTGGACTGTGGTGTGTGTGTGTGTATATATATAAGTCTCAGGGCCTGGACTGTGGTGTGTGTGTGTGTATATATATAAGTCTCAGGGCCTGGACTGTGGTGTGTGTGTGTATATATATAAGTCTCAGGGCATGGACTGTGGTGAGTGTGTATATATATAAGTCTCAGGGCCTGGACTGTGGTGAGTGTGTGTATATATATATAAGTCTCAGGGCCTGGACTGTGGTGTGTGTTTGTATATATATAAGTCTCAGGGCCTGGACTGTGGTGTGTGTGTATATATATATAAGTCTCAGGGCCTGGACTGTGGTGAGTGTGTGTATTTATATAAGTCTCAGGGCCTGGACTGTGGTGTGTGTGTATATATATATAAGTCTCAGGGCCTGGACTGTGATGAGTGTGTGTATATATATAAGTCTCAGGGCCTGGACTGTGGTGTGTGTGTATATATATAAGTCTCAGGGCCTGGACTGTGGTGTGTGTGTATATATATATAAGTCTCAGGGCCTGGACTGTGGTGAGTGTGTGTATTTATATAAGTCTCAGGGCCTGGACTGTGGTGAGTGTGTGTATTTATATAAGTCTCAGGGCCTGGACTGTGGTGTGTGTGTGTGTATATATATAAGTCTCAGGGCCTGGACTGTGGTGTGTGTGTGTATATATATAAGTCTCAGGGCCTGGACTGTGGTGTGTGTGTGTATATATATAAGTCTCAGGGCCTGGACTGTGGTGTGTGTGTATATATATATAAGTCTCAGGGCCTGGACTGTGATGAGTGTGTGTATATATATATAAGTCTCAGGGCCTGGACTGTGCTGTGTGTGTGTATATATATAAGTCTCAGGGCCTGGACTGTGGTGTGTGTGTGTATATATATATAAGTCTCAGGGCCTGGACTGTGGTGTGTGTGTATATATATATAAGTCTCTGGGACTGGACTGTGGTGTGTGTGTGTATATATATAAGTCTCAGGGCCTGGACTGTGGTGTGTGTGTGTGTATATATATATAAGTATCAGGGCCTGGACTGTGGTGTGTGTGTGTGTGTATATATATAAGTCTCAGGGCCTGGACCGTGGTGAGTGTGTGTGTATATATATAAGTATCAGGGCATGGACTGTGGTGTGTGTATATATATATATAAGTATCAGGGCCTGGACTGTGGTGAGTGTGTGTGTATATATATAAGTCTCAGGGCATGGACTGTGGTGTGTGTGTATATATATATATAAGTATCAGGGCCTGGACTGTGGTGAGTGTGTGTGTATATATATAAGTCTCAGGGCCTGGTCTGTGGTGTGTGTGTATATATATAAGTCTCAGGGCCTGGACTGTGGTGTGTGTGTGTATATATATATATAAGTCTCAGGGCCTGGACTGTGGTGTGTGTGTGTATATATATAACTCTCAGGGCATGGACTGTGGTGAGTGTGTGTATATATATAAGTCTCAGGGCCTGGACTGTGGTGTGTGTGTGTATATATATATATAAGTCTCTGGGCCTGGACTGTGGTGAGTGTGTGTGTATATATATAAGTCTCAGGGCCTGGATTGTGGTGTGTGTGTGTGTATATATATAAGTCTCAGGGCCTGGACTTTGGTGTGTGTGTGTATATATATAAGTCTCAGGGCATGGGATGTGGTGTGTGTGTGTATATATATAAGTCTCAGGGCATGGGATGTGGTGTGTGTGTGTATATATATAAGTCTCAGGGCATGGACTGTGGTGTGTGTGTGTATATATATAAGTCTCTGGGCCTGGACTGTGGTGTGTGTGTGTATATATATAAGTCTCAGGGCATGGACTGTGGTGTGTGTGTGTGTGTATATATATAAGTCTCAGGGCATGGACTGTGGTGTGTGTGTGTGTATATATATAAGTCTCAGGGCATGGACTGTGGTGTGTGTGTGTGTGTATATATATAAGTCTCAGGGCCTGGACTGTGGTGTGTGTGTGTATATATATAAGTCTCAGGGCCTGGACTGTGGTGTGTATGTGTATATATATATAAGTCTCTGGGCCTGGACTGTGGTGTGTGTGTGTATATATATAAGTCTCAGGGCATGGACTGTGGTGTGTGTGTGTGTGTATATATATAAGTCTCAGGGCCTGGACTGTGGTGTGTGTGTGTATATATATATAAGTCTCAGGGCCTGGACTGTGGTGTGTGTGTGTATATATATAAGTCTCTGGGCCTGGACTGTGGTGTGTGTGTGTATATATATATAAGTCTCAGGGCCTGGACTGTGGTGTGTGTGTGTATATATATAAGTCTCTGGGCCTGGACTGTGGTGTGTGTGTGTATATATATATATAAGTCTCAGGGCCTGGACTGTGGTGAGTGTGTGTATTTATATAAGTCTCAGGGCCTGGACTGTGGTGTGTGTGTGTATATATATAATTCTCAGGGCCTGGACTGTGGTGTGTGTGTGTATATATATATAAGTCTCAGGGCCTGGACTGTGGTGTGTGTGTGTATATATATAAGTCTCAGGGCATGGAATGTGGTGTATGTGTGTGTATATATATAAGTCTCAGGGCCTGGACTGTGGTGTGTGTGTGTATATATATATAAGTCTCAGGGCCTGGACTGTGGTGTGTGTGTGTATATATATATAAGTCTCAGGGCCTGGACTGTGGTGAGTGTGTGTATATATATAAGTCTCAGGGCCTGGACTGTGGTGTGTGTGTGTGTATATATATAAGTCTCAGGGCCTGGACTGTGGTGTGTGTGTATATATATAAGTCTCAGGGCATGGACTGTGGTGTGTGTGTGTATATATATAAGTCTCAGGGCCTGGACTGTGGTGTGTGTGTGTATATATATAAGTCTCAGGGCATGGACTGTGGTGAGTGTGTATATATATAAGTCTCAGGGCCTGGACTGTGGTGAGTGTGTGTATATATATATAAGTCTCAGGGCCTGGACTGTGGTGTGTGTGTGTATATATATAAGTCTCAGGGCCTGGACTGTGGTGTGTGTGTATATATATATAAGTCTCAGGGCCTGGACTGTGGTGAGTGTGTGTATTTATATAAGTCCCAGGGCCTGGACTGTGGTGTGTGTGTATATATATATAAGTCTCAGGGCCTGGACTGTGATGAGTGTGTGTATATATATAAGTCTCAGGGCCTGGACTGTGGTGTGTGTGTATATATATAAGTCTCAGGGCCTGGACTGTGGTGTGTGTGTATATATATATAAGTCTCAGGGCCTGGACTGTGGTGAGTGTGTGTATTTATATAAGTCTCAGGGCCTGGACTGTGGTGTGTGTGTGTATATATATAAGTCTCAGGGCCTGGACTGTGGTGTGTGTGTATATATATAAGTCTCAGGGCATGGACTGTGGTGTGTGTGTGTATATATATAAGTCTCAGGGCCTGGACTGTGGTGTGTGTGTATATATATATAAGTCTCAGGGCCTGGACTGTGGTGTGTGTGTATAAATATATAAGTCTCAGGGCCTGGACTGTGATGAGTGTGTGTATATATATATAAGTCTCAGGGCCTGGACTGTGCTGTGTGTGTGTATATATATAAGTCTCAGGGCCTGGACTGTGGTGTGTGTGTGTATATATATAAGTCTCAGGGCCTGGACTGTGGTGTGTGTGTATATATATATAAGTCTCAGGGCCTGGACTGTGGTGAGTGTGTGTATTTATATAAGTCTCAGGGCCTGGACTGTGGTGTGTGTGTGTATATATATAAGTCTCAGGGCCTGGACTGTGGTGTGTGTGTGTATATATATATAAGTCTCAGGGCCTGGACTGTGGTGAGTGTGTGTATATATATAAGTCTCAGGGCCTGGACTGTGGTGTGTGTGTGTATATATATAAGTCTCAGGGCATGGACTGTGGTGTGTGTGTGTATATATATAAGTCTCAGGGCCTGGACTGTGGTGAGTGTGTGTATATATATAAGTCTCAGGGCATGGACTGTGGTGTGTGTGTGTGTATATATATAAGTCTCAGGGCCTGGACTGTGGTGTGTGTGTGTATATATATAAGTCTCAGGGCATGGACTGTGGTGTTTGTGTGTATATATATAAGTCTCAGGGCCTGGACTGTGGTGTGTGTGCATATATATTTTAGTCTCTGGGACTGGACTGTGGTGTGTGTGTATATATATATAAGTCTCTGGGACTGGACTGTGGTGTGTGTGTGTATATATATAAGTCTCAGGGCCTGGACTGTGGTGTGTGTGTATATATATATAAGTCTCTGGGACTGGACTGTGGTGTGTGTGTATATATATATAAGTCTCTGGGACTGGACTGTGGTGTGTGTGTGTATATATATAAGTCTCAGGGCCTGGACTGTGGTGTGTGTGTGTGTATATATATATAAGTATCAGGGCCTGGACTGTGGTGTGTGTGTGTGTGTATATATATAAGTCTCAGGGCCTGGACCGTGGTGAGTGTGTGTGTATATATATAAGTATCAGGGCATGGACTGTGGTGTGTGTATATATATATATAAGTATCAGGGCCTGGACTGTGGTGAGTGTGTGTGTATATATATAAGTCTCAGGGCATGGACTGTGGTGTGTGTGTATATATATATATAAGTATCAGGGCCTGGACTGTGGTGAGTGTGTGTGTATATATATAAGTCTCAGGGCCTGGTCTGTGGTGTGTGTGTATATATATAAGTCTCAGGGCCTGGACTGTGGTGTGTGTGTATATATATATATAAGTCTCAGGGCCTGGACTGTGGTGTGTGTGTGTATATATATAAGTCTCAGGGCATGGACTGTGGTGAGTGTGTGTATATATATAAGTCTCAGGGCCTGGACTGTGGTGTGTGTGTGTATATATATATATAAGTCTCAGGGCCTGGATTGTGGTGTGTGTGTGTGTATATATATAAGTCTCAGGGCCTGGACTTTGGTGTGTGTGTGTATATATATAAGTCTCAGGGCATGGGATGTGGTGTGTGTGTGTATATATATAAGTCTCAGGGCATGGACTGTGGTGTGTGTGTGTATATATATAAGTCTCTGGGCCTGGACTGTGGTGTGTGTGTGTATATATATAAGTCTCAGGGCATGGACTGTGGTGTGTGTGTGTGTGTATATATATAAGTCTCAGGGCATGGACTGTGGTGTGTGTGTGTGTATATATATAAGTCTCAGGGCATGGACTGTGGTGTGTGTGTGTGTGTATATATATAAGTCTCAGGGCCTGGACTGTGGTGTGTGTGTGTATATATATAAGTCTCAGGGCCTGGACTGTGGTGTGTATGTGTATATATATATAAGTCTCTGGGCCTGGACTGTGGTGTGTGTGTGTATATATATAAGTCTCAGGGCATGGACTGTGGTGTGTGTGTGTGTGTATATATATAAGTCTCAGGGCCTGGACTGTGGTGTGTGTGTGTATATATATATAAGTCTCAGGGCCTGGACTGTGGTGTGTGTGTGTATATATATAAGTCTCTGGGCCTGGACTGTGGTGTGTGTGTGTATATATATAAGTCTCAGGGCCTGGACTGTGGTGTGTGTGTGTATATATATAAGTCTCTGGGCCTGGACTGTGGTGTGTGTGTGTATATATATATAAGTCTCAGGGCCTGGACTGTGGTGAGTGTGTGTATTTATATAAGTCTCAGGGCCTGGACTGTGGTGTGTGTGTGTATATATATAATTCTCAGGGCCTGGACTGTGGTGTGTGTGTGTATATATATATAAGTCTCAGGGCCTGGACTGTGGTGTGTGTGTGTATATATATAAGTCTCAGGGCATGGACTGTGGTGTATGTGTGTGTATATATATAAGTCTCAGGGCCTGGACTGTGGTGTGTGTGTGTATATATATAAGTCTCAGGGCCTGGACTGTGGTGTGTGTGTGTATATATATATAAGTCTCAGGGCCTGGACTGTGGTGAGTGTGTGTATATATATAAGTCTCTGGGCCTGGACTGTGGTGTGTGTGTGTATATATATAAGTCTCAGGGCATGGACTGTGGTGTGTGTGTGTGTGTATATATATAAGTCTCAGGGCATGGACTGTGGTGTGTGTGTGTGTATATATATAAGTCTCAGGGCATGGACTGTGGTGTGTGTGTGTGTGTATATATATAAGTCTCAGGGCCTGGACTGTGGTGTGTGTGTGTATATATATAAGTCTCAGGGCCTGGACTGTGGTGTGTATGTGTATATATATAAGTCTCTGGGCCTGGACTGTGGTGTGTGTGTGTATATATATAAGTCTCAGGGCATGGACTGTGGTGTGTGTGTGTGTGTATATATATAAGTCTCAGGGCCTGGACTGTGGTGTGTGTGTGTATATATATATAAGTCTCAGGGCCTGGACTGTGGTGTGTGTGTGTATATATATAAGTCTCTGGGCCTGGACTGTGGTGTGTGTGTGTATATATATAAGTCTCAGGGCCTGGACTGTGGTGTGTGTGTGTATATATATAAGTCTCTGGGCCTGGACTGTGGTGTGTGTGTGTATATATATATAAGTCTCAGGGCCTGGACTGTGGTGAGTGTGTGTATTTATATAAGTCTCAGGGCCTGGACTGTGGTGTGTGTGTGTATATATATAATTCTCAGGGCCTGGACTGTGGTGTGTGTGTATATATATATAAGTCTCAGGGCCTGGACTGTGGTGTGTGTGTGTATATATATAAGTCTCAGGGCCTGGACTGTGGTGTATGTGTGTGTATATATATAAGTCTCAGGGCCTGGACTGTGGTGTGTGTGTGTATATATATAAGTCTCAGGGCCTGGACTGTGGTGTGTGTGTGTGTGTATATATATATAAGTCTCAGGGCCTGGACTGTGGTGAGTGTGTGTATATATATAAGTCTCAGGGCCTGGACTGTGGTGTGTGTGTGTGTGTATATATATATAAGTCTCAGGGCCTGGACTGTGGTGTGTGTGTGTATATATATAAGTCTCAGGGCCTGGACTGTGGTGTGTGTGTGTATATATATAAGTCTCAGGGCATGGACTGTGGTGTGTGTGTGTGTGTATATATATAAGTCTCAGGGCATGGACTGTGGTGTGTGTGTGTGTGTATATATATACGTCTCAGGGCATGGACTGTGGTGTGTGTGTGTGTGTATATATATAAGTCTCAGGGCCTGGACTGTGGTGTGTGTGTGTATATATATAAGTCTCAGGGCCTGGACTGTGGTGTGTGTGTATATATATATAAGTCTCAGGGCCTGGACTGTGGTGTGTGTGTGTATATATATATAAGTCTCAGGGCATGGACTGTGGTGTGTGTGTGTGTGTATATATATAAGTCTCAGGGCCTGGACTGTGGTGTGTGTGTGTATATATATAAGTCTCAGGGCCTGGACTGTGGTGTGTGTGTGTATATATATAAGTCTCAGGGTCTGGACTGTGGTGAGTGTGTGTATATATATAAGTCTCAGGGCATGGACTGTGGTGAGTGTGTGTGTATATATAAGTCTCAGGGCCTGGACTGTGGTGTGTGTGTGTATATATATAAGTCTCAGTGCCTGGACTGTGGTGTGTGTGTGTGTATATATATAAGTCTCAGGGCATGGACTGTGGTGTGTGTGTGTATATATATAAGTCTCAGGGCCTGGACTGTGGTGTGTGTGTGTATATATATAAGTCTCTGGGCCTGGACTGTGGTGTGTGTGTGCATATATATAAGTCTCAGGTCCTGGACTGTGGTGTGTGTGTGTATATATATAAGTCTCAGGGCCTGGACTGTGGTGTGTGTGTGTGTGTATATATATAAGTCTCAGGGCCTGGACTGTGGTGTGTGTGTGTATATATATAAGTCTCTGGGCCTGGACTGTGGTGTGTGTGTGTATATATATAAGTCTCAGGGCCTGGACTGTGGTGTGTGTGTGTATAGATATAAGTCTCAGGGCATGGACTGTGGTGTGTGTGTGTGTATATATATAAGTCTCAGGGTCTGGACTGTGGTGTGTGTGTGTGTATATATAAGTCTCAGGGTCTGGACTGTGGTGAGTGTGTGTGTATATATAAGTCTCAGGGCCTGGACTGTGGTGTGTGTGTATATATATAAGTCTCAGGGTCTGGACTGTCGTGTGTGTGTGTGTATATATATAAGTCTCAGGTCTGGACGATGTGTGTGTGTTGTGTGTGTATATATATAAGTCTCAGGGTCTGGACTGTGGTGAGTGTGTGTGTATATATAAGTCTCAGGGCCTGGACTGTGGTGAGTGTGTGTATATATAATAAGTCTCAGGGCCTGGACTGTGGTGAGTGTGTGTATATATATAAGTCTCGGGCCTGGACTGTGTGTGTGTGTATATATATATAAGTCTCAGGGCATGGACTGTGGTGTGTGTGTGTATATATATATAAGTCTCAGGGCCTGGACTGTGGTGTGTGTGTGTATATATATAAGGTCTCAGGGCATGGACTGTGGTGTGTGTGTGTGTATATATAAGTATCAGGGCATGGACTGTGGTGTGTGTGTGTGTATATATATAAGTCTCAGGGTCTGGACTGTGGTGTGTGTGTGTATATATATAAGTCTCAGGGTCTGGACTGTGCTGAGTGTGTGTATATATATAAGTCTCAGGGCATGGACTGTGGTGTGTGTGTGTGTATATATATAAGTCTCAGGGCATGGACTGTGGTGTGTGTGTGTATATATGATAAGTCTCAGGGTCTGGACTGTGGTGTGTGTGTGTGTATATATATAAGTCTCAGGGTCTGGACTGTGGTGTGTGTGTGTATATATATAAGTCTCAGGGTCTGGACTGTGGTGTGTGTGTGTATATATATAAGTCTCAGGGTCTGGACTGTGGTGTGTGTGTTGTTGTATATATATAAGTCTCAGGGTCTGGACTGTGGTGTGTGTGTGTATATATATATAAGTCTCAGGGCCTGACTGTGGTGTGTGTGTGTATATATTAAGTCTCAGGGCCTGGACTGTGGTGTGTGTGTGTTATATATATAAGTCTCAGGGTCTGGACTGTGGTGTGTGTGTGTGTATTATATAAGTCTCAGGTCTGGACTGTGGTGAGTGTGTGTATAATATAAGTCTCAGGGCTGGACTGTGGTGTGTGTGTGTATATATAAGTCTCAGGCTGGACTGGGTGGGTGTATATTATAAGTCTCAGGGCTGGACTGTGGTGTGTGTTGTGTGTATATATATAATAGTCTCAGGGTCTGGACTGTGGTGTGTGTGTGTATATATATAAGTCTCAGGGCTGGACTGTGGTGTGTGTGTGTATATATATAAGTCTCAGGGTCTGGACTGTGGTGTGTGTGTGTGTATATATATAAGTCTCAGGGTCTGGACTGTGGTGTGTGTGTGTATATATATAAGTCTCAGGGCTGGACTGTGGTGAGTGTGTGTATATATATAAGTCTCAGAGGCATGGACTGTGGTGTGTGTGTGTGTATATATATAAGTCTCAGGGTCTGGACTGTGGTGTGTGTGTGTGTATATATATAAGTCTCAGGGTCTGGACTGTGGTGAGTGTGTGTATATATATAAGTCTCAGGCCATGGCTGTGGTGTGGTGTGTATATATATAAGTCTCAGGGCATGGACTGTGGTGTGTGTGTGTATATATATAAGTCTCAGGGCATGGACTGTGGTGAGTGTGTGTGTATATATAAGTCTCAGGGCCTGGACTGAGGTGTGTGTGTGTGTATATATATCAGTCTCAGGGCATGGACTGTGGTGTGTGTGGTGTGTATATATATGAGTCTCAGGGCTGGACTGTGGTGTGTGTGTGTATATATATAAGTCTCAGGGTCTGGACTGTGGTGTGTGTGTATGATATATATAAGTCTCAGGGCATGGACTGTGGTGAGTGTGTGTGTATATATAAGTCTCAGGGTCTGGACTGTGGTGAGTGTGTGTGTATATATATAAGTCTCAGGGCATGGACTGTGGTGTGTGTGTGTGTGTATATATATAAGTCTCAGGGTCTGGACTGTGGTGTGTGTGTGTGTGTATATATATAAGTCTCAGGGTCTGGACTGTGGTGAGTGTGTGTATATATATAAGTCTCAGGGCATGGACTGTGGTGTGTGTGTGTGTATATATATAAGTCTCAGGTCTGGACTGTGGTGTGTGTGTGTGTATATATATAACGTCTAGGGTCTGGACTGTTGTGAGTGTGTGTATATATATAAGTCTCAGGGCATGGACTGTGGTGTGTGTGTATATATATAAGTCTCAGGGCATGGACTGTGGTGTGTGTGTGTATATATA
>NW_027141964.1:0-40926 GCF_036365525.1 Heterodontus francisci
CCCGGGTCCCTGGAGCTGTGAGGCTGCAGTGGTGATAGATTCTCTCCTTCAGAGCTTTCTCCAATAGTTTCCCGACCACTGACATGAGACTCACTGGTCTGTAGTTCCCTGGCTTATCTCTACAACCTTTCTTAAATAGTGGGACCACATTAGCTGTTCTCCAGTCCTCTGGCACCTCCCCTGTGGCCAGAGAGGAATTAAAAATTAGGGTCAGAGCCCCTGCAATCGCCACCCTCACCTCCCACAGCATCCTGGGACACAAATCGTCCGGACCTGGAGATTCGTCCACTTTTAAGCCTTCCAAAACCTCCAATACCTTTTGACAATACCTCCAATACCCTATGACAATTTACTCAAGAAGCTCACAGTCTCTCTCTCAGTTCCATATCTACTTCCTCATTCTCTTGTGTGAAGACAGATGTGAAGTATTCATTCAACACCCTACCAATGTCCTCTGGCTCCACCCACAAATTTCCCCCTTGGTCCCTAATGGGTCCTACTCTTTGCCTGGTTATCCTCTTCCCATCGATATACTTACAGAATATCTTGGGAGTTTCCCTACTTTAACCAGCCAGAGCTTTCTCATATCCCCTCTTTGCTCTCCTAATTGCTTTCTTAAGCTCCATCCTACACTTTCTGTATTCCACTAATGCTTCCATTGATTTGCTCTCCTTGTATTTGCTAAAAGTCTCTCTCTTCCTTCTCATGATACCCTGAATGTTTCTGGTCATCCATGGTTCTCTGGGCTTGTTGCTCCTACCTATTACCCTAGAGGGAACATGTTGGGCCTGTACCCTCCCCATTTCCTTTTTGAATGCTCCCCACTGCTCTTCTGTAGATTTCCCGACAAGTAACTCTTTCCAGTCTACCTTGGCCAGATCCTGCCTTATTTTACTAAAATTCGCTCTCCCCCAATCCAAAACATTTTTTTGCAACTTGTCTTTTTCTTTCTCCATAACAAGCTTAAATTATACCATGTTGTAGTCGCTATCACCAAAATACTCCCTCACCAACACATCAACCACCTGTCCGGCTTCATTCCCCAGAATTAGGTCCAGCACTGCACCCTCCGTTGTTGCATCCTCTACATATTGAGTAAAAAGGTTCCTGTATACATTTTAAGAACTCCACTCCATCTGAGCCCTCAACACGATGACAATCCCAATTAATATCCCTCTCCTTTATACCCTCAGCCTCTCCACTAACCTGTTATTTGTTTTTTTTTCAGTATCTCTTGTGAACCTTTCATTTTGTTAGATTCTAGATGCACTTTGCATCGGTCACCACCCGCACTCTGTATTAGCCCCCACCTGCACTCTGCATCTGCCCCCACCTGCATTCTGCATCTGTCCCCAATGCACTCTGCCTCTGTCCCCACCTGCACCCTGCATCTGTCCCCACCTGCACTCTGCATCTGTCCCCAATGCACTCTGCATCTGTACCCACCTGCACTCTGCATCTGTACCCACCTGCACTCTGCATCTGTCCCCACTGCACTCTGCATCTGTCCCCACTGCACTCTGCATCTGTCCCCACCTGCACTCTGCATCTGTCCCCACCTGAACTCTGCATCTGTCCCCACCTGCACTCTGCATCCGTCCCCACCTGCACTCTGCATCCGTCCCCACCTGCACTCTGCATCCGTCCCCACCTGCACTCTGCATCCGTCCCCACTGCACTCTGCATCCGTCCCCACTGCACTCTGCATCCGTCCCCAATGCACTCTGCATCCGTCCCCACCTGCACACTGCATCCGTCCCCACCTGCACCCTGCAGCTGCTCCCAGCTGCACTCTGCATCTGTCCCCAATGCACTCTGCTTCTGTCCCCACCTGCACTCTGCATCTGTCCCCAATGCACTCTGCATCTGTCCCCACCTGCACCCTGCATCTTACCCCGATGCACTCTGCATCTGTCCCCACCTGCACTCTGTATCTGTCCCCAAGCACTCTGCATCTGTCCACAATGCACTCTGCATCTGCCCCCACCTGCACTCTGCATCTGCCCCCAATGCACTCTGCATCTGCCCCCAATGCACTCTGCATCTGTCCCCACCAGCACTCTGCATCTGTCCCCGATGCTCTCTGCATCTGTCCCCACCTGCACTCTGTATCTGTCCCCAAGCACTCTGCATCTGTCCCCACCTGCACTCTGCATCTGCCCCCACCTGCACTCTGCATCTGCCCCCACCTGCACTCTGCATCTGTCCCCACCTGCACTCTGCATCTGTCCCCACCTGCACTCTGCATCTGTCACCAATGCACTCTGCATCTGTCCCCACCAGCACTCTGCATCCGTCCCCACTGCACTCTGCATCTGTCACCAATGCACTCTGCATCTGTCCCCACCTGCACTCTGCATCTGTCACCAATGCACTCTGCATCTGTCCCCACCTGCACTCTGCATCTGTCACCAATGCACTCTGCATCTGTTCCCACCTGCACTCTGCATCTGTCACCAATGCACTCTGCATCTGCCCCCACCTGCACTCTGCATCTGTCCCCACCTGCACTCTGCATCTGTCCCCAATGCACTCTGCATCTGTCCCCAATGCACTCTGCATCTTACCCCAATGCACTCTGCATCTTACCCCAATGCTCTCTGCATCTGTCACCAATGCACTCTGCATCTGTCCCCAATGCACTCTGCATCTGTCCCCACCTGCACTCTGCATCTGTCCCCACCTGCACTCTGCATCTGTCCCCACCTGCACTCTGCATCAGTCCCCAATGCACTCTGCATCTGTCCCCACCTGCACTCTGCATCTGCTCCCAGCTGCACTCTGCATCTGTCCCCAATGCGCTCTGCATCTGTCCCCAATGCACTCTGCATCTGTCCCCACCTGCACTCTGCATCTGTCCCCACCTGCACTCTGCATCTGTCCCCACCTGCACTCTGCATCTGTCCCCAGCAGCACCCTGCATCTGTCCCCAGCAGCACACTGCATCTGTCCCCACCTGCACTCTGCATCTGTCCCCACCTGCACTCTGCATCTGTCCCCAATGCACTCTGCATCTGTCCTCAAGCACTCTGCATCTGTCCCCAATGCACTCTGCATCTGTCCTCAAGCACTCTGCATCTGTCCCCAATGCACTTTGCATCTGTCCCCACCTGCACTCTGTATCTGTCCCCAAGCACTCTGCATCTGTCCCCACATACACTCTGCATCTGTCCCCACCTGTACTCTGCATCTGTCCCCACCTGTACTCTGCATCTGTCCCCACCAGCACTCTGCATCTGTCCCCACCAGCACTCTGCATCTGTCCACAATACACTCTGCATCTGTCCCCACCTGCACTCTGCATCTGTCCCCACCTGCACACTGCATCTGTCCCCACCTGCACTCTGCATCTGTCCCCACCTGCACTCTGCATCTGTCCCCACATGCACTCTGCATCTGTCCCCAATGCACTCTGCATCTGTCCCCACCTGCACTCTGCATCTGTCCCCACCTGCACTCTGCATCTGTCCCCAATGCGCTCTGCATCTGTCCCCAATGCGCTCTGCATCTGTCCCCAATGCACTCTGCATCTGTCCCCACCTGCACTCTGCATCTGTCCCCACCTGCACTCTGTATCTGTCCCCAAGCACTCTGCATCTGTCCACAATGCACTCTGCATCTGTCCACAATGCACTCTGCATCTGTCCCCAGCAGCACACTGCATCTGTCCCCAATGCACTCTGCATCTGTCCCCAATGCACTTTGCATCTGTCCCCACCAGCACTCTGCATCTGTCCCCACATACACTCTGCATCTGTCCCCAGCAGCACACTGCATCTGTCCCCAATGCACTCTGCATCTGTCCCCACCAGCACTCTGCATCTGTCCCCACCAGCACTCTGCATCTGTCCCCACATACACTCTGCATCTGTCCCCACCAGCACTCTGCATCTGTCCACAATCCACTCTGCATCTGTCCCCACCTGCACTCTGTATCTGTCCACAATACGCTCTGCATCTGTCCACAATGCACTCTGCATCTGTCCCCAGCAGCACACTGCATCTGTCCCCAATGCACTCTGCACCTGTCCCCAATGCACTTTGCATCTGTCCCCACCAGCACTCTGCATCTGTCCACAATACGCTCTGCATCTGTCCCCACATACACTCTGCATCTGTCCACAATACACTCTGCATCTGTCCCCACCTGCACTCTGCATCTGTCCCCACCTGCACTCTGCATCTGTCTGCACTACTCTGGACATGTCCCCAATGCACATTGCATCTGCCCACTCCTGGACTGCATCTGCCCCCAATGCACTCTGCATCTGCCCCCAATGCACTCTGCATCTGTCCCCACCTGCACTCTGCATCTGTCCCCAGTGCCCTCAGCATCTGTCCCCACCTGCACTCAGCAACTGTCCCCAATGCACTCAGCATCTGTCCCCACCTGCACCCTGCATCTGCTCCCAGCTGCACTCTGTAGCTGTCCCCAAGCACTCTGCATCTGTCCCCACCAGCACTCTGCATCTGTCCCCACCAGCACTCTGCATCTGTCCCCACCTGCACTCTGCACCTGTCCCCAGTGCACATTGCCTCTGTTTGTATTGACTGGGGAGATCTGTCTGCATTGACTGGAGTGATCTGTTTGCATTGACTGGGGTGACCTGTCTGCATTGACGGGGGTGACCTATCTGCATCGACTGGGGTACTCTGTCTGCATCGACTGGGGTGACCTGTCTGCATCGACTGGAGTGACCTGTCTGCATCGACTGGAGTGACCTGTCTGCATCGACTGGGGTGACCTGTCTGCATCGACTGGGGTGACCTGTCTGCATCGACTGGAGTGACCTGTCTGCATCGACTGGGGTGACCTGCATTGACTGGGGAACTTGGTCTGTATTGACTGGGGTTCTCTGTTTGCCTTGATTGGGGTACTCTGTCTGCCTTGATTGGGGTACTCAGTTTGTACAGACTGTATAGACTGAGGTTCTCTGTCTGTATAGACTGAGGTTCTCTGTCTGTACAGACTGAGGTTCTCTGTCTGTACAGACTGAGGTTCTCTGTCTGTACAGACTGAGGTTCTCTGTCTGTACAGACTGAGGTTCTCTGTCTGTACAGACTGAGGTTCTCTGCCTGTACAGACTGAGGTTCTCTGCCTGTACAGACTGGGGTACTCTGCCTGTACAGACTGGGGTACTCTGCATTGACTGGGGTACTCTGCACTGACTGGGGTACTCTGCACTGACTGGGGTACTCTGTCTGCATTGACTGGGGTACTCTGTCTGCATTGACTGGGGTACTCTGTCTGTATTGACTGCGGTACCCTGACTGTATTGACTGGGGGGCCCTGTATGCATTGACTCGGGTGACCAGTCTGTATTGACTGGGGTGACCTGTCTCTATTGACTGCGGAACTTGTTCTGTATTGACTTGGGTACTCTGTCTGCTTTGACTGGGGTACTCTGTCTGCTTTGACTGGGGTACTCTGTCTGCTTTGACTGGGGTACTCTCTCTGCTTTGACTGGGGTTCTCTCTCTGCTTTGACTGGGGTTCTCTCTCTGCTTTGACTGGGGTTCTCTCTCTGCTTTGACTGGGGTTCTCTCTCTGCTTTGACTGGGGTTCTCTCTCTGCTTTGACTGGGGTTCTCTCTCTGCTTTGACTGGGGTTCTCTCTCTGCTTTGACTGGGGAACTCTGCTTTGACTGGGGTACTCTCTCTGCTTTGTCTGGGGGAACCTGTCTATATTGACTGCGGTACCCTGTCTGCATTGATTGGAGTACCCTGCCTGCATTGAGCGGGGTACCCTGCCTGCATTGAGCGGGGTACTCTGCCTGCATTGAGCGGGGTACTCTGCCTGCATTGAGCGGGGTACTCTGCCTGCATTGAGCGGGGTACTCTGCCTGCATTGAGCGGGGTACTCCGCCTGCATTGAGCGGGGTACTCCGCCAGCATTGTCCGGGGTACTCCGCCGGCATTGTCCGGGGCACTCCGCCTGCATTGTCCGGGGCACTCCGCCTGCATTGACCGGGGCACTCCGCCTGCATTGACCGGGGCACTCCGCCTGCATTGACCGGGGCACTCCGCCTGCATTGACCGGGGGACTCCGCCTGCATTGACCGGGGGACTCCGCCTGCATTGACCGGGGGACACCGTCTGCATTGACCGGGGGACACCGTCTGCATTGACCGGGGGACACCGTCTGCATTGACCGGGGTACTCCGTCTGCATTGACCGGGGCACTCCGCCTGCATTGACCGGGGCACTCCGCCTGCATTGACCGGGGCACTCCGCCTGCATTGACCGGGGCACTCCGCCTGCATTGACCGGGGCACTCCGTCTGCATTGACCGGGGCACTCCGTCTGCATTGACCGGGGCACTCCGTCTGCATTGACCGGGGAACTCTGTCTGCATTGACCGGGGAACTCTGTCTGCATTGACCGGGGCACTTTCTCTGTATCGACCGGGGGACTCTGTCTGCATTGACCGGGGGACTCTGCCTGCATTGACCGGGGGACTCTGCCTGCATTGACCGGGGCACTCTGCCTGCATTGACCGGGGGACTCTGTCTGCATTGACCGGGGGACTCTGCCTGCATTGACCGGGGGACTCTGCCTGCATTGACCGGGGGACTCTGCCTGCATTGACCGAGGTACACTGTCTGCATTGACCGAGGTACACTGTCTGCATTGACCGGGGTACTCTGCCTGCATTGACCGGGGCACTCTGCCTGCATTGACCGGGGCACTCTGTCTGCATTGACCGGGGCACTCTGTCTGCATTGACTGGGGCACTCTGTCTGCATTGACTGGGGCACTCTGTCTGCATTGACTGGGGCACTCTGTCTGCATTGATTGGAGTGACCTATCATTAATGATTGGGGTGACGTGTCTCTATTGACTGGGCAGCTTCGTCTGTATTGACTGGGGAGCTCTGTCTGTATTGACTGGGGTACTTATTCTGTATTGCCTGGGGTACTCTGTATGCCTGGGGTGACCTGACTGCATTGACTGGAGTTTTCCGTATGCCTTGACTAGTGTGACCTGTCTGTATTTACTGGGGTACTCTGTCAATATTTACTCAGGTTCTCTGTCTGCATTGACTGCGGGTCTCTTTCTGTATTGACTGGGGTACTCTGTCTGTATTGAGTGGGGTGACCAGTCAGCATTGACTGGGCAGACATATCTGTATTTATTGGGGTGACCTATCTGTATTGACTGGGGTGAGCAGTCTGTATTGACTGGGTTGACCGATCTTCATTGACTTGGGTAACGTGTCTGTATTGACTGGTGTATTCTGTCTCTATTTACCGGGGTGACCTGTCTGCATTGACCGGGGTGAGATGTCTGTATTGACTGGGGTGACCTGTCTGCATTGACCGGGGTGAGATGTCTGTATTGACTGGTGTATTCTGTCTCTATTTACCAGGGTGACCTGTCTGCATTGACCGGGGTGAGATGTCTGTATTGACTGGGGTGACCTGTCTGTATTGACTGGGGTACTCAGTTTGTATAGACTGGGGTACACTGTCTGTATAGACTGATGTTCTCTGTCTGCATTGACTGGGGTACTCTGTCTGCATTGACTGGGGCACTCTGTCTGCAGTGACAGGGGCACTCTGTCTGCAGTGACAGGGGCACTCTGTCTGTCTTGACTGGGGTGATCTGTCTGCAGTGATTGGAGTGACCTATCATTAATGATTGGGGTGACGTGTCTCTATTGACTGGGCATCTTCGTCTGTATTAACTGGGGTACTCTGTCTGCTTTGACTGGGGTGACCTGTCTGCATTGACTGGAGTAATCTCTCTACATTGACTGGGGTACTCAGTCTGTATTGACTGGTCTGAGCTGTCTGTATTGACGGTGGAACATTGTCTGTATTGACTGGGGTGATCTGTCTGTATTGACTGGGGTGATCTGTCTGTATTGACTGGGGTGATCTGTCTGTATTGACTGGGGTGATCTGTCTGTATTGACTGGGGTACTCTTTCTGGATTGATTTTCATACTCTGTCTGTATTGACTGGTGTAATTTGCCTGTATTGACTGGGTTACACTGTCTGTATAGACAGGGGTGACCTTTCCCTTTTGTCTGGGGTGACCCTGTCCCTTTTGACTGGGGTAATCTGTCTGCATTGACTGGGATACTCAGTCTGTATTGACTGGGTTGACCTGTCTGCATTGACTGGGATACTCTGTCTGCATTGACTGGGATACTCTGTCTGCATTGACTGGGATACTCTGTCTCTATTGACTGGGATACTCTGTCTCTATTGACTGGGATACTCTGTCTCTATTGACTGGGATACTCTGTCTCTATTGACTGGTGTGAGCTGTCTGTGTTGATTTTGGTATTCTTTCTGTATTGACTGGAGTGACCTGTCTGCATTGACTGGGATACTCTGTCTGTATAGACTCGGGTTCTGTATAGACTCGGGAACTCTGTATAAACTGGAGTACTCTGTCTGTATAGACTGGGGGCACCCGTCTGTATAGACTGGGGGGACCCGTCTGTATAGACTGGGGGGACCCGTCTGTATAGACTGGGGGGACCCGTCTGTATAGACTGGGGTACTCTGTCTGTATAGACTGGGGTACTCTGTCTGTATAGACTGGGGTACTCTGTCTGTATTGACTGGGGTACTCTGTCTGTATAGACTGGGGTACTCTGTCTGTATAGACTGGGGTACTCTGTCTGTATTGACTGGGGTACTCTGTCTGTATTGACTGGAGTACTCTGTCTGCATTGACTGGAGTACTCTGTCTGCATTGACTGGAGTACTCTGTCTGCCTGCATTGACTGGGGCACTCTGTCTGTATTGACTGGGGTACTCTGTCTGCATTGACTAGATTACTCTGTCTGCATTGTCTGGAGTACTCTGTCTGCATTGTCTGGAGTACTCTGTCTGCATTGTCTGGAGTACTCTGTCTGCATTGACTGGAGTACTCTGTCTGCCTGCATTGACTGGGGCACTCTGTCTGTATTGACTGGGGTGACCGGTCTGCATTGGCTGGGGTACTCTGTCTGTATTGACTGGTGTGAGCGGTCTGTAGTGACTACTGTGAGCTGTCTGTATTGACTGGTGTGAGCTGTCTGTATTGACTGGGGAGCTCTGTCTGTATTGCCTGGGGTACTCTGTATGCCTGGGGTGACCTGACTGCATTGACTGGGGTTCTCTGCCTGTATTGACTGGAGTTTTCTGTATGCCTTGACTAGTGAGACCTGTCTGTATTTACTAGCGTACTCTGTCAATATTTACTCGGGTTCTCTGTCTGTATTGACTGCGGGTCTCTTTCTGTATTGACTGGGGTACTCTGTCTGTATTGAGTGGGGTGACCAGTCAGCATTGACTGGGCAGACATATCTGTATTTATTGGGGTGACCTATCTGTATTGACTGGGGTGAGCAGTCTGTATTGACTGGGTTGACCTATCTTCATTGACTTGGGTAACCTGTCTGTATTGACTGGTGTATTCTGTCTCTATTTACCGGGGTGACCTGTCTGTATTGACCGGGGTGAGATGTCTGTATAGACTGATCTTCTCTGTCTGTATAGACTGATGTTCTCTGTCTGTATAGACTGATGTTCTCTGTCTGCATTGACTGATGTTCTCTGTCTGCATTGACTGATGTTCTCTGTCTGCATTGACTGATGTTCTCTGTCTGCATTGACTGATGTTCTCTGTCGGCATAGACTGATGTTCTCTGTCGGCATTGACTGATGTTCTCTGTCGGCATTGACTGGGGTACTCTGTCTGCATTGACTGGGGTACTCTGCCTGCATTGACTGGGGTACTCTGCCTGCATTGACTGGGGTACTCTGTCTGCCTTGACTGGGGTACTCTGTCTGCCTTGACTGGGGTACTCTGTCTGCATTGACCGGGGTACACTGTCTGCATTGACCGGGGTACACTGTCTGCATTGACCGGGGTACACTGTCTGCATTGACTGGGGTACTCTGTCTGCATTGACTGGGGTACTCTGTCTGCATTGACCGGGGTACTCTGTCTGCATTGACTGGGGTACTATGTCTGTATTGACTGGGGGACTCTGCCTGCATTGACCGGGGCACTCTGCCTGCATTGACCGGGGCACTCTGCCTGCATTGACCGGGGCACTCTGCCTGCATTGACCGGGGTACTCTGTCTGCATTGACCGGGGCACTCTGCCTGCATTGACTGGGGTACACTGTCTGCATTGACCGGGGTACTCTGTCTGCATTGACCGGGGTACTCTGTCTGCATTGACCGGGGCACTCTGTCTGCATTGACCGGGGCACTCTGTCTGCATTGACTGCGGCACTCTGTCTGCATTGACTGCGGCACTCTGTCTGCATTGACTGCGGCACTCTGTCTGCATTGACTGGGGCACTCTGTCTGCATTGATTGGAGTGACCTATCATTAATGATTGGGGTGACGTGTCTCTATTGACTGGGCATCTTCGTCTGTATTGACTGGGGAGCTCTGTCTGTATTGACTGGGGTACTTATTCTGTATTGCCTGGGGTACTCTGTATGCCTGAGGTGACCTGACTGCATTGACTGGGGTTCTCTGCCTGTATTGACTGGAGTTTTCTGTATGCCTTGACTAGTGTGACCTGTCTGTATTTACTGGGGTACTCTGTCAATATTTACTCGGGTTCTCTGTCTGCATTGACTGCGGGTCTCTTTCTGTATTGACTGGGGTACTCTGTCTGTATTGAGTGGGGTGACCAGTCAGCATTGACTGGGCAGACATATCTGTATTTATTGGGGTGACCTATCTGTATTGACTGGGGTGAGCAGTCTGTATTGACTGGGTTGACCGATCTTCATTGACTTGGGTAACCTGTCTGTATTGACTGGTGTATTCTGTCTCTATTTACCGGGGTGACCTGTCTGCATTGACCGGGGTGAGATGTCTGTATTGACTGGTGTATTCTGTCTCTATTTACCAGGGTGTCCTGTCTGCATTGACCGTGGTGAGATGTCTGTATTGACTGGGGTGACCTGTCTGTATTGACTGGGGTACTCAGTTTGTATAGACTGGGGTACACTGTCTGTATAGACTGATGTTCTCTGTCTGCATTGACTGGGGTACTCTGTCTGCATTGACTGGGGTACTCTGTCTGCATTGACTGGGGTACTCTTTCTGCAGTGACAGGGGTACTCTGTCTGTATTGACTGGGGTGATCTGTCTGCATTGACTGGAGTAATCTCTCTACATTGACTGGGGTACTCAGTCTGTATTGACTGGTCTGAGCTGTCTGTATTGACGGTGGAACATTGTCTGTATTGACTGGGGTGATCTGTCTGTATTGACTGGGGTGATCTGTCTGTATTGACTGGGGTACTCTTTCTGGATTGATTTTCATACTCTGTCTGTATTGACTGGTGTAATTTGCCTGTATTGACTGGGTTACACTGTCTGTATAGACAGGGGTGACCTTTCCCTTTTGTCTGGGGTGACCCTGTCCCTTTTGACTGGGGTAATCTGTCTGCATTGACTGGGATACTCAGTCTGTATTGACTGGGTTGACCTGTCTGCATTGACTGGGATACTCTGTCTCTATTGACTGGGATACTCTGTCTCTATTGACTGGGATACTCTGTCTCTATTGACTGGGATACTCTGTCTCTATTGACTGGTGTGAGCTGTCTGTGTTGATTTTGGTATTCTTTCTGTATTGACTGGAGTGACCTGTCTGCATTGACTGGGGTACTCTGTCTGTATAGACTCGGGTTCTGTATAGACTCGGGTACTCTGTATAAACTGGAGTACTCTGTCTGTATAGACTGGGGGGACCTGTCTGTATAGACTGGGGGGACCCGTCTGTATAGACTGGGGGGACCCGTCTGTATAGACTGGGGGGACCCGTCTGTATAGACTGGGGTACTCTGTCTGCATTGACTGGGGTACTCTGTCTGCATTGACTGGGGTACTCTGTCTGCATTGACTGGGGTGACCTGTCTGCATTGACTGGAGTGACCTGTCTGCATTGACTGGAGTGACCTGTCTGCATTGACTGGAGTGACCTGTCTGTTTTGACTGGGGTCACCTGTCTGTATTGACTGGGGTCACCTGTCTGTATTGACTGGGGCACTTTGTCTGTAGTGACTGAGGTACTCTGTCTGTATAGACTGGGGTGACGTGACTGTATTGACTGGAGTGACCTTTTTTAGATTAGATTAGAGATACAGCAATGAAACAGGCCCTTCGGCCCACCGAGTCTGTGCCGACCATCAACCACCCATTTATACTAATCCTACACTAATCCCATATTCCTACCAAACATCCCCACCTGTCCCTATATTTCCCTACCACCTACCTATACTAGTGACAATTTATAATGGCCAATTTACCTATCAACCTGCAAGTCTTTTGGCTTGTGGGAGGAAACCAGAGCACCCGGAGAAAACCCACGCAGACACAGGGAGAGCTTGCAAACTCCACACAGGCAGTACCCAGAATCGAACCCGGGTCCCTGGAGCTGTGAGGCTGCAGTGCTAACCACTGCGCCACTGTGCCGCCCTCCTGTCTGTATTGACTGAGATACTCTGTCAGCATTGACTGGGGGGACCTGTCTGTATTGACTGGTGTACCCTGTCTGTATTTACTGGCGTACTCTGTCTGCATTGACTGGGGTACTCTGTCTGCTTTGAGTGGAGTACTCTGTCTGTATTGACTGGGATACTCCGTCTGTATTGACTTGGATGACCTGTCTGTTTTGACTGGCGTGACCTGTCTGCTTTGACTGGCGTGACCTGTCTGCTTTGACTGGCGTGACCTGTCTGCATTGTCTGGAGTGACCTGTCTGCATTGTCTGGGGTATTCTGTCTGCATTGACTAGATTACTCTGTCTGCATTGTCTGGATTACTCTGTCTGCATTGACTGGAGTACTCTGTCTGCATTGACTGGAGTACTCTGTCTGCATTGACTGGAGTACTCTGTCTGCCTGCATTGACTGGGGCACTCTGTCTGTATTGACTGGGGTGACCGGTCTGCATTGGCTGGGGTACTCTGTCTGTATTGACTGTTGTGAGCTGTCTGTATTGACTGGTGTGAGCGGTCTGTAGTGACTACTGTGAGCTGTCTGTATTGACTGGTGTGAGCTGTCTGTATTGACTGGGGAGCTCTGTCTGTATTGACTGGGGTACTTATTCTGTATTGCCTGGGGTACTCTGTATGCCTGAGGTGACCTGACTGCATTGACTGGGGTTCTCTGCCTGTATTGACTGGAGTTTTCTGTATGCCTTGACTAGTGAGACCTGTCTGTATTTACTAGCGTACTCTGTCAATATTTACTCGGGTTCTCTGTCTGTATTGACTGCGGGTCTCTTTCTGTATTGACTGGGGTACTCTGTCTGTATTGAGTGGGGTGATCAGTCAGCATTGACTGGGCAGACATATCTGTATTTACTGGGGTGACCTATCTGTATTGACTGGGGTGAGCAGTCTGTATTGACTGGGTTGACCTATCTTCATTGACTTGGGTAACCTGTCTGTATTGACTGGTGTATTCTGTCTCTATTTACCGGGGTGACCTGTCTGCATTGACCAGGGTGAGATGTCTGTATAGACTGATGTTCTCTGTCTGTATAGACTGATGTTCTCTGTCTGTATAGACTGATGTTCTCTGTCTGCATTGACTGATGTTCTCTGTCTGCATTGACTGATGTTCTCTGTCTGCATTGACTGATGTTCTCTGTCGGCATCGACTGGGGTACTCTGTCTGCCTCGACTGGGGCACTCTGTCTGCATTGACTGGGGCACTCTGTCTGCATTGACTGGGGCACTCTGTCTGCATTGACTGGGGCACTCTGTCTGCATTGATTGGAGTGACCTATCATTAATGATTGGGGTGACGTGTCTCTATTGACTGGGCATCTTCGTCTGTATTGACTGGGGAGCTCTGTCTGTATTGACTGGGGTACTTATTCTGTATTGCCTGGGGTACTCTGTATGCCTGGGGTGACCTGACTGCATTGACTGGGGTTCTCTGCCTGTATTGACTGGAGTTTTCTGTATGCCTTGACTAGTGTGACCTGTCTGTATTTACTGGGGTACTCTGTCAATATTTACTCGGGTTCTCTGTCTGTATTGACTGCAGGTCTCTTTCTGTATTGACTGGGGCACTCTGTCTGCATTGATTGGAGTGACCTATCATTAATGATTGGGGTGACGTGTCTCTATTGACTGGGCATCTTCGTCTGTATTGACTGATGTTCTCTGTCTGCATTGACTGGGGTACTCTGTCTGCATTGACTGGGGTACTCTGTCTGCATTGACTGGGGTACTCTGTCTGTTTTGACTGGGGTGACCTGTCTGCTTTGACTGGGGTGACCTGTCTGCTTTGACTGGGGCGACCTGTCTGCATTGACTGGGGCGACCTGTCTGCATTGACTGGGGCGACCTGTCTGCATTGACTGGGGCGACCTGTCTGCATTGACTGGGGCGACCTGTCTGCATTGACTGGAGTGACCTGTCTGCATTGACTCGAGTGATCTGTCTGTAGTGACTGAGGTACTCTGTCTGTATAGACTGGGGTGACGTGACTGTATTGACTGGAGTGACCTGTCTGTATTGACTGAGATACTCTGTCTGCATTGACTGGGGTGCTCTGTCTGCTTTGAGTGGAGTACTCTTTCTGTATTGACTGGGGTACTCCGTCTATATTGACTTGGATGACCTGTCTGTTTTGACTGGGGAGCTCTGTCTGTATTGACTGGGGTACTTATTCTGTATTGCCTGGGGTACTCTGTATGCCTGGGGTGACCTGACTGCATTGACTGGGGTTCTCTGCCTTTATTGACTGGAGTTTTCTGTATGCCTTGACTAGTGTGACCTGTCTGTATTTACTAGCGTACTCTGTCAATATTTACTCGGGTTCTCTGTCTGTATTGACTGCGGGTCTCTTTCTGTATTGACTGGGGTACTCTGTCTGTATTGAGTGGGGTGACCAGTCAGCATTGACTGGGCAGACATATCTGTATTTATTGGGGTGACCTATCTGTATTGACTGGGGTGAGCAGTCTGTATTGACTGGGTTGACCTATCTTCATTGACTTGGGTAACCTGTCTGTATTGACTGGTGTATTCTGTCTGTATTGACTGGGGTACTCAGTTTGTATAGACTGGGGTACACTGTCTGTATAGACTGATGTTCTCTGTCTGTATTGACTTATGTTCTCTGTCTGTATTGACTGATGTTCTCTGTCTGTATTGACTGATGTTCTCTGTCTGTATTGACTGATGTTCTCTGTCTGTATTGACTGGGGTACTCTGTCTGCATTGACTGGGGTACTCTGTCTGCATTGACTGGGGTACTCTTTCTGCATTGACTGGGGTACTCTTTCTGTATTGACTGGGGTACTCTTTCTGTATTGACTGGGGTACTCTTTCTGTATTGACTGGGGTACTCTGTCTGTTTTGACTGGGGTACTCTGTCTGTTTTGACTGGGGTGACCTGTCTGTTTTGACTGGGGTGACCTGTCTGCTTTGACTGGGGTGACCTGTCTGTAGTGACTGAGGTACTCTGTCTGTATTGACTGGGGCACATTGTCTGTAGTGACTGAGGTACTCTGTCTGTATAGACTGGGGTGACGTGACTGTATTGACTGGAGTGACCTGTCTGTATTGACTGGGGGACCTGTCTGTATTGACTGGTGTACCCTGTCTGTATTTACTGGGGTACTCTGTCTGCATTGACTGGGGTACTCTGTCTGCATTGACTGGGCTACTCTGTCTGCATTGACTGGGCTACTCTGTCTGCATAGACTGGGGTACTCTGTCTGCATTGACTGAGGTACTCTGTCTGCATTGACTGGGGTACTCTGTCTGCATTGACTGGGGTACTCTTTCTGTATTGACTGAGGTACTCTGTCTGTTTTGACTGGGGTACTCTGTCTGTTTTGACTGGGGTACTCTGTCTGTTTTGACTGGGGTGACCTGTCTGTTTTGACTGGGGTGACCTGTCTGTTTTGACTGGGGTGACCTGTCTGTTTTGACTGGGGTGACCTGTCTGCATTGACTGGGGCGACCTGTCTGCATTGACTGGGGCGACCTGTCTGCATTGACTGGGGCGACCTGTCTGCATTGACTGGGGCGACCTGTCTGCATTTACTGGGGCGACCTGTCTGCATTGACTGGGGCGACCTGTCTGCATTGACTGGGGCGACCTGTCTGCATTGACTGGAGTGACCTGTCTGCATTGATTGGAGTGACCTGTCTGCATTGACTGGAGTGACCTGTCTGCATTGACTGGAGTGATCTGTCTGTAGTGACTGAGGTACTCTGTCTGTATGCCTGGGGTGATCTGACTGCATTGACTGGGGTTCTCTGCCTGTATTGACTGGAGTTTTCTGTATGCCTTGACTAGTGTGACCTGTCTGTATTTACTGGGGTACTCTGTCAATATTTACTCGGGTTCTCTGTCTGTATTGACTGCGGGTCTCTTTCTGTATTGACTGGGGTACTCTGTATTGAGTGGGGTGACCAGTCAGCATTGACTGGGCAGACATATCTGTATTTATTGGGGTGACCTATCTGTATTGACTGGGGTGAGCAGTCTGTATTGACTGGGTTGACCTATCTTCATTGACTTGGGTAACCTGTCTGTATTGACTGGTGTATTCTGTCTCTATTTACCGGGGTGACCTGTCTGCATTGACCGGGGCGAGATGTCTGTATTGACTGACATAACCAGTGGGTAGTGACTGGGGTTACCTGTTTCTTCCTATCTAACCTATCAATGCCCATCATAATTTTGTATCCCTTAATCAGGTCCCCCCTCAGCCATCTCTGCTCGAAGGAAAGCAACCCTAGCCTTTTCAGTGTCTCTTCATAGCTGAAACGCTCCAGCCCAGTCAACATCCTGGTGTATCTCCTCTGCACCCTCTCCAGTGCAATCACATCCTTCCTATAGTGTGGTGCCCAGAACTGTACACAGTACTCCAGCTGTGGCTTAACTAGCGTTTTATACAGCTCCATCATAACCTCTCTGCTCTTATATCTATGCCTCGGCTAATAAAGGCAAGTATCCCATTGGCCTTGCTAAACACCTTATCTACCTGTGCTGCTGCCTTCAATGATCAATGGACAAGTACACCAAGGTCCCTCTGACCCTCTGTACTTCCTCGGGTCCTACCATCCATTGTATATTCCCTTGCCTTGTTAGTCCTCCCAAAATGTATTACCTCACACTTCTCAGGATTAAATTCCATTTGCCACTGCTCTGCCCATCTTACCAGCCCATCTATATGATCTTGTAATCTAAGGCTTTCCTTCTCACTATTTATGACACCACCAATTTTCATGTCATCTGTGAACTTACTGATCCTACCTCCTATATTCATGTCTAAACCATTAATGTAAACTACAAAGAGCAAGGGTCCCACCACTGATCCCTGCAGTACACCACTGGTCGCAGGCTTCCACTCGCAAAAACAACCCTCGACCATCACCCTCTGCCTCCTGCCACTAAGCCAATTTTGGCTCCAATTTGCCAAATTGCCCTGGATGCCATGGGCTCTTACCTTCTTAACCAATCTCCCACGTGGATACTTATCAAACGTCCACGTACACTACATCAACTGCTTTACCCTCATCTACACATCTAGTCACCCCCCTGAAAAATTCAATCAAGTTAGTTAGACACAATCTCCCCCTGACAAAGTCATGCTGACTATCCCTGAATAATCCCTGCCTCTCCAAGTGGAGATTAATCCTGTCCCTCAGAATTTTTTCCAATAGTTTCCCAACCACTGATGTTGGACTCACTGACCTGTAATTTCCTGGTTTATCCCTGTTACCCTTCTTGAATAATGGTACCACATTCGCTGTCCTCCAATCCTCTGGTACCTCTCCTGTGGCCAGAGAGGATTTGCCAATTTGTGTCAGAGCCCATGCTATCTCCTCCTTGCATCACATAACAGCCTGGGATACATCTCATCTGGGCATGAGGATTTATCCACTTTTAAGCCTGCTAAAACTATTAATACCGCCTCCCTTTCAATGCAAATATGTTCAATTATATCACAATCCCCATCCCTGATCGCTACACCTACATCATCCTCCTCCATAGTGAACACAGACGAAAAGTAATTATTTATAACTTCACCTATGTCCTCCTGCTCCACACAGATTGCCACTTTGGTTCCCAATGGGCCCCACTCTTTCCCTGGTTATCCTCTTGCCCTTAATGTACTTATAAAGCACCTTAGGATTTTCCTTTATCTTGTCCGCCAGTGTTTTTTCATGTCCCCTCTTCGCTCTCCTAATTACTTTTATATGTACCCCCCCTCCCCCACACTTTCTATACACCTCCAGTGCCTCTGCTGTTTTCAGCCCTCTGAATCTGCCATAAGCCTCCTTTTTTCCCCCTTATCCAATCCTCTATATCCCTTGACATCCAGGGTTCCCTGGACTTGTTGGTCCTATCCTTCACCTTAACGGGTACATGTTGGCTCTGAACTCTCACTATTTCCACTTTGACTCCCACTGGTCTGATGTAGACTTTCCTACAAGTAGCTGCTCCCAGTCCACTTTGGCCAGATCCTGTTTTATCATATTGAAATCGACCTTGCTCTCCCCAATTCCGTTCATTTATTTCCAGTCCATCTTTGTCCTTTTCCATAACTACCTTAAATCTTAGCGTTATGGTCACTATCCCCGAAATGCTCCCCCACTGACACTTCGACCACTTGTCCGGCTTCATTCTCTAGGATTAGGTCCTGTCCTGCCCCTTCTCTTGTAGGACTTTCTACGTAATGACTCAAAAAACTGTTCTGTATGCATTATAAGAATTACACCCCCTTTAAGCATTTTGCACTAAGACTATCCCAGTTGATATTGGGTAAGTTGAAATGCCCTACTATTATTACCCCATTATTCTAACCCCTCTCTGAGATTTGCCTACATATTTGCTCCTCTATCTCTCCCTGACTGTTTGGTGGTATGTAGTACACTCCCAGCCAAGTAATTGCCCCCTTTTTGTTTTTAAGTTCTACCCATATAGCCTCATTTGAGGAACCTTCTAAGATATCATCCCTCCTTACTGTAGTAATTGATTCCTTGATCAACAGTGCAATGCCACCTCCTCTTTTACCCCCTCCCCGTCACACCTGAAGATTCTATACCCTGGAATATTGAGCTGCCAGTCCTGCTCCTCCCCAACCATTTCTCTGTGATAGCAATAATATCATAATCCCAAGTGCTAATCATCACCCTCAATTCATCTGCCTTATTAGTAAGACTCCTTGTATTAAAATAGATGCAATCCAGCATTGCATTTTTCATTTGTGCTTTAACAGGTCTATATTTGCTCTGCCTTCCAGACTGACTCAGTTTCTCTTCTATATTTGACTGTGCATCACCCACTACTGTACCTCCACTCTGTATCCCATCCCCCTGCCAAATTAGTTTAAACCCCACCCAACAGCACTAG
Organism: Heterodontus francisci; assembly: GCF_036365525.1. Classification (NCBI taxonomy): domain Eukaryota; kingdom Metazoa; phylum Chordata; class Chondrichthyes; order Heterodontiformes; family Heterodontidae; genus Heterodontus; species Heterodontus francisci. The sequence continues at coordinate 19,365 of NW_027141964.1, forward strand.
CAAACCTTCCAGCAAGGATGTTGGTCCCGTTCCGGTTCAGGTGAAACCTGTCTAACTTGTACAGGTCCCACCTTTGCCAGAAACAGACCCAGTGATCCAGGAAACTAAAGCCTTCCCTCCTGCACCATCTGCTCAGCCACGTATTCATCTGCTCTATCCTCCTATTCCTACACTCACTAGCACGTGGCATCAGGAGTAATCCAGAGATTACAACCTTTGAGATCCTGCTTTTTAATCTGCTACCTTGCTCCCTAAATTTTTGTTTCAGGACCTGATCCCTCTTTCTACCGATGGCATTGGTACCAATGTGAACCACGACCGCTGACTGTTCACCCTCCCCCTTCAGAATGTCCTGCAGCCGCTCCGTGACATCCTTGACCCTAGCACCAGGGAGGCAACATACCATCCTGGAGTCACGTTTGTGGCCACAGAAACACCTATCTGTACCCCTTACGATAGAATCCCCTATCACTATGGCTCTCCCACTCCTTTTCTCCCCTCCTGTGCAGCTGAGCCACCCGTGGTGCCACAGACTTGGATCTTGCTGCATTCCCCTGAGAAGCTATCTCCCCCAACTGTATCCAAAGTGGGAAATCTGTTAGATAAGGAGATGGACCCAGGGGACTCCTGCACTACCTGCCTAGTTCTTCTACTCTGCCTGGCGGTCACCCATTCCCTTTCTGCCTGAGCAGTCTTTACCTGCAGTGTGACCACTTCCCTGCATGTGCTATCCACGATGATCTCAGCCTGGCAGATGCTCCACAGTGTCCCCAGTCACCGCTCCAGATCCGAAACGCAGATTTCGAGTAGCTGCAGCTGCAGACACTTCCTGCACGCATGTTCGCCCTGGACACTGGAAGTGTCCCTGACTTCCCACATTGCACAGGAGGAGCACTCCACACTGCCGAGCTGCCTTGTCATGACTTACCGTTAATTTATCCCCTTCAATTACCCAAAGATTAAATTATTTGCACTCAGGACCTTGATTCCTAAAAAATCTACCTACTATATTAAAAATAAACTGTAGACCTTTCCCTTTACTTTTAGTTACTTACCCAGCTATTTAGAGTTATTCCCTAACAGCAGGTACTCACCAACCAATCACCTTGTAGCTTTCCTGTGTCATCACTGCTCACTTTGTTTTCAAACTCTGGTGTGCCTGGACTGCTCTCCACTCGGCTCCTGGAAAGTAAATGACAGGGCCGCGATCCTCAGGCTGCATATATCCTCTTCTCTCACTCGGTGTTTTCCCTGCAGGTCTGCTCCCGGAAGGTAAGTGTAAATAGGCTGATCTGTCTGCAGTTACTGGGGTGACCTGTCTGTATTGACTGGGTGATCTATCTGAATAGCCTGGGGCTCTGTCTGTATTGACTGCAATAACCTGTCTGTATTGGCTGGGATAGGTTGTCTGTATTGACTGGGACATCCTGTCTTTATTGATTGGGGTGACCTGTTAGTATTGACTGCATTGACCTCTCTGCATTGACTGGGTTAACCTCTCTGCATTGACTGGGTTAACCTCTCTGCATTGACTGGGTTAACCTCTCTGTATTGACTGGGTTAACCTCTCTGTATTGACTGGGTTAACCTCTCTGTATTGACGAGGATAACTTCTCTGTATTGACTGCGTTAACTTCTCTGTATTATCTGGGTTAACCTCTCTGCATTGACTGGGTTAACTTCTCTGCATTGACTGGGTTAACCTCTCTGCATTGACTGGGTTAACCTCTCTGTATTGACTGGGTTAACCTCTCGGTATTGACTGGGTTAACCTCTCGGTATTGACTGGGTTAACCTCTCTGTATTGACTGGGTTACCCTCTCTGTATTGACTGGGTTACCCTCTCTGCATTGACTGGGTTAATTTCTCTGTATTGACTGGGTTAACCTCTCTGCATTGACTGGGTTAACTTCTCTGAATTGACTGGATTAACCTCTCTGTATTGACTGGGTTAACCTCTCTGTATTGACTGGGTTAACCTCTCGGCATTGAGTGGGTTAATTTCTCTGAATTGAGTGGATTAACATTTCTGTATTGACTGGATTAACTTCTCTGTATTCACTGGATTAATTTCGCTGTATTGACTGGGTTAACCTCTCTGTATTGACTGCATTAACTTCTCTGAATTGACTGGGTTAACCTCTCTGAATTGACTGGGTTAACCTGTCTGTATTGACTGGATTAACTTCTCTGTATTGACAGGATTAATTGCTCTGTATTGACTGGGTTAACCTCACTGTATTGACTGGATTAACTTCTCTGAATTGATTGGGTTAAACTCTCTGTATTGACTGGATTAACTTCTCTGCATTGACTGGGTTAACCTCTCTGCATTGACTGGGTTAAACTCTCTGCATTGACTGGGTTAACCTCTCTGCATTGACTGGGTTAACCTCTCTGCATTGACTGGGTTAACATCTCTGTATTGACTGGGTTAACTTCTCTGAATTCACTGGGTTAACCTCTCTGCATTGACTGGATTAACCTCTCTGAATTGACTGGGTTAACCTCTCTGAATTGACTGGTTTAACTTCTCTGTATTGACTGGATTAACTTCTCTGCATTGACTGGGTTAATTTCTCTGTATTGACTGGATTAACTTCTCTGAATTGACTGGTTAACCTCTCTGTATTGACTAGATTAACTTCTCTGTATTGACAGGGTTAACTTCTCTGAATTGACTGGATTAACCTCTCTGCATTGACTGGGTTAATTTCTCTGTATTGACTGGATTAACTTCTCTGAATTGACTGGTTAACCTCTCTGAATTGACTAGATTAACTTCTCTGTATTGACAGGGTTAACTTCTCTGAATTGACTGGATTAACCTCTCTGTATTGACTGGGTTAACTTCTCTGAATTGACTGGGTTAATCTCTCTGTATTGACTGGATTACCGTCTCTGAATTGACTGGATTAACTTCTCTGTATTGACTGGATTAACTTCTCTGTATTGACTGGATTAACTTCTCTGCATTGACTGGGTTAATTTCTCTGTATTGACTGGATTAACTTCTCTGAATTGACTGGTTAACCTCTCTGTATTGACTGGATTAACTTCTCTGTATTGACAGGGTTAACTTCTCTGAATTGACTGGGCTAACCTCTCTGTATTGACTGGGTTAACTTCTCTGAATTGACTGGGCTAACCTCTCTGTATTGACTGGGCTAACCTCTCTGTATTGACTGGGTTAACCTCTCTGCATTGACTGGGTTAATATCTCTGCATTGACTGGATTAACCTGTCTGCATTGACTGGATTAACCTCTCTGCATTGACTGGATTAACCTCTCTGCATTGACTGGGTTATCCTCTCTGCATTGACTGGATTAACCTCTCTGCATTGACTGGGTTAACCTCTCTGCATTGACTGAGTTAACCTCTCTGCATTGACTGGGTTAATTTCTCCGCATTGACTGGGTTAACCTCTCTGCATTGACTGGATTACCTTCTCTGAATTGACTGGGTTACCTTCTCTGTATTGACTGGATTAACTTCTCTGGATTGACTGGGTTAACATGTCTGTATTGACTGGATTAATTTCCATGTATTGACAGGATTAACCTCTCTGTATTGACTGGGTTAACCTCTCTGTATTGACTGGATTAACTTCTCTGAATTGACTGGGTTAACCTCTCTGAATTGACTGGGTTAACCTCTCTGAATTGACTGGGTTAACCTCTCTGAATTGACTGGGTTAACTTCTCTGTATTGACTGGGTTAATTTCTCTGTATTGACTGGATTAATCTCTCTGTATTGACAGGTTTAACCTCTCGGCATTGACTGGGTTAATTTCTCTGAATTGAGTGGATTAACATTTCTGTATTGACTGGATTAACTTCTCCGAATTGACTGGGTTAACCTCTCCGAATTGACTGGGTTAACATCTCTGCGTTGAGTGGATTAACTTCTCAGTATTGACTGGGTAAACTCTCTGAATTGACTGGGTTAACCTCTCTGTATTGAATGGATTAACTTCTCTGAATTCACTGGGTTAACCTCTCTGCATTGACTGGATTAACTTCTCTGAATTGACTGGGTTAACCTCTCTGAATTGACTGGTTTAACTTCTCTGCACTGACTGGATTAACATCTCTGTATTGACTGGGTTAACCTCTCCGTATTGACTGGATTAACTTCCCTGAATTGACTGGGTTAACCTCTCTATTGACTGGATTAATTTCTCTGTACTGACTGGGTTAACCTCTCTGTATTGACTGGATTAACTTCTCTGAATTGACTGGGTTAACCTCTCTGTATTGACTGGATTAACTTCTCTGTATTGACAGGGTTAACTTCTCTGAATTGACTGGATTAACTTCTCCGTATTGACTGGGTTAACTTCTCTGTATTGACTGGGTTAATTTCTCTGCATTGACTGGGTTAATTTGTCTGTTTTGACTGGATTAACATCTCTGTATTGAATGGGTTAACTTCTCTGAATCCACTGGGTTAACCTCTCTGCATTGACTGGATTAACTTCTCTGAATTGACTGGTTTAACTTCTCTGAATTGACTGGGTTAACCACTCTGTATTGACTGGGTTAACCTCTCTGTATTGACTGGGTTAACCTCTTCGTATTGACTGGGTTAACCTCTCTGTATTGACTGGGTTAACCTCTCCGTATTGACTGGGTTAACTTCCCTGAATTGACTGGGTTAACCTCTCCGTATTGACTGGGTTAACTTCCCTGAATTGACTGGGTTAACCTCTCTATTGACTGGATTAATTTCTCTGTATTGACTGGGTTAACCTCTCTGAATTGACTGGGTTAACCTCTCTGAATTGACTGGGTCAACCTCTCTGAATTGACAGGGTTAACTTCTCTGTATTGACAGGGTTAACTTCTCTGAATTGACTGGATTAACTTCTCAGAATTGACTGGGTTAACGTCTCTGCAGTGACTGGGTAAACCTCTCTGCATTGACTGGGTTAGCTTCTCTGTATTGACTGGGTTAACCTCTCTGCATTGAATGGGTTAACCTCTCTGCATTGACTGGGTTAACCTCTCTGTATTGACTGGATTAACCTCTCTGCATTGACTGGGTTAACCTGTCTGCATTGACTGGGTTAACCTCTCTGCATTGACTGCGTTAATTTCTCTGCATTGACTGGGTTAACCTCTCTGAATTGACTGGGTTAACCTCTCTGTATTGACTGAGTTAACCTCTCTGCATTGACTGGGTTAACCTCTCTGCATTGACTGGGTTAACCTCTCTGTATTGACTGGGTTAACATCTCTGCATTGACTGGGTTAACCTCTCTGTATTGACTGGGTTAACCTCTCTGTATTGACTGGGTTAACCTCTCGGCATTGACTGGGTTAATTTCTCTGAATTGAGTGGATTAACATTTCTGTATTGACTGGATTAGCTTCTCTGTATTCACTGGATTAATTTCTCTGTATTGACTGGGTTAACCTCTCTGTATTGACTGGATTAACTTTTCTGAATTGACTGGGTTAACCTCTCTGAATTGACTGGGTTAACTTCTCTGTATTGACTGGGTTAATTTCTCTGTATTGACTGGATTAATCACTCTGCATTGACTGGGTTAACCTCTCTGTATTGACTGGGTAAACCTCTCGGCATTGACTGGGTTAATTTCTCTGAATTGAGTGGATTAACATTTCTGTATTGACTGGATTAATTTCTCTGTATTCACTGGATTAATTTCTCTGTATTGACTGGGTTAACCTCTCTGTATTGACTGGATTATCGTCTCTGAATTGACTGTGTTAACCTCTCTGTATTGAATGGATTAACTTCTCTGTATTGACTGGGTTAACCTCTCTGTATTGACTGGATTAACTTCTCTGAATTGACTGGGTTAACCTCTCTGTATTGACTGGATTAACTTCTCTGTATTGACAGGGTTAACTTCTCTGAATTGACTGGATTAACTTCTCTGTATTGACTGGGTTAACTTCTCTGTATTGACTGGGTTAATTTCTCTGCATTGACTGGGTTAATTTGTCTGTTTTGACTGGATTAACATCTCTGTATTGAATGGGTTAACTTCTCTGAATCCACTGGGTTAACCTCTCTGCATTGACTGGATTAACTTCTCTGAATTGACTGGTTTAACTTCTCTGCATTGACTGGGTTAACCTCTCTGTATTGACTGGGTTAACCTCTCTGTATTGACTGGGTTAACCTCTCCGTATTGACTGGGTTAACTTCCCTGAATTGACTGGGTTAACCTCTCTATTGACTGGATTAATTTCTCTGTATTGACTGGGTTAACCTCTCTGAATTGACTGGGTTAACCTCTCTGAATTGACTGGGTTAACCTCTCTGAATTGACTGGTTTAACTTCTCTGTATTGACTGGATTAACTTCTCTGCATTGACTGGGTTAATTTCTCTGTATTGACTGGATTAACTTCTCTGAATTGACTGGTTAACCTCTCTGTATTGACTAGATTAACTTCTCTGTATTGACAGGGTTAACTTCTCTGAATTGACTGGATTAACCTCTCTGCATTGACTGGGTTAATTTCTCTATATTGACTGGATTAACTTCTCTGAATTGACTGGTTAACCTCTCTGAATTGACTAGATTAACTTCTCTGTATTGACAGGGTTAACTTCTCTGAATTGACTGGATTAACCTCTCTGTATTGACTGGGTTAACTTCTCTGAATTGACTGGGTTAATCTCTCTGTATTGACTGGATTACCGTCTCTGAATTGACTGGATTAACTTCTCTGTATTGACTGGATTAACTTCTCTGTATTGACTGGATTAACTTCTCTGCATTGACTGGGTTAATTTCTCTGTATTGACTGGATTAACTTCTCTGAATTGACTGGTTAACCTCTCTGTATTGACTGGATTAACTTCTCTGTATTGACAGGGTTAACTTCTCTGAATTGACTGGGCTAACCTCTCTGTATTGACTGGGTTAACTTCTCTGAATTGACTGGGCTAACCTCTCTGTATTGACTGGGCTAACCTCTCTGTATTGACTGGGTTAACCTCTCTGCATTGACTGGGTTAATATCTCTGCATTGACTGGATTAACCTGTCTGCATTGACTGGATTAACCTCTCTGCATTGACTGGATTAACCTCTCTGCATTGACTGGGTTATCCTCTCTGCATTGACTGGATTAACCTCTCTGCATTGACTGGGTTAACCTCTCTGCATTGACTGAGTTAACCTCTCTGCATTGACTGGGTTAATTTCTCCGCATTGACTGGGTTAACCTCTCTGCATTGACTGGATTACCTTCTCTGAATTGACTGGGTTACCTTCTCTGTATTGACTGGATTAACTTCTCTGGATTGACTGGGTTAACATGTCTGTATTGACTGGATTAATTTCCATGTATTGACAGGATTAACCTCTCTGTATTGACTGGGTTAACCTCTCTGTATTGACTGGATTAACTTCTCTGAATTGACTGGGTTAACCTCTCTGAATTGACTGGGTTAACCTCTCTGAATTGACTGGGTTAACCTCTCTGAATTGACTGGGTTAACTTCTCTGTATTGACTGGGTTAATTTCTCTGTATTGACTGGATTAATCTCTCTGTATTGACAGGTTTAACCTCTCGGCATTGACTGGGTTAATTTCTCTGAATTGAGTGGATTAACATTTCTGTATTGACTGGATTAACTTCTCCGAATTGACTGGGTTAACCTCTCCGAATTGACTGGGTTAACATCTCTGCGTTGAGTGGATTAACTTCTCAGTATTGACTGGGTAAACTCTCTGAATTGACTGGGTTAACCTCTCTGTATTGAATGGATTAACTTCTCTGAATTCACTGGGTTAACCTCTCTGCATTGACTGGATTAACTTCTCTGAATTGACTGGGTTAACCTCTCTGAATTGACTGGTTTAACTTCTCTGCACTGACTGGATTAACATCTCTGTATTGACTGGGTTAACCTCTCCGTATTGACTGGATTAACTTCCCTGAATTGACTGGGTTAACCTCTCTATTGACTGGATTAATTTCTCTGTACTGACTGGGTTAACCTCTCTGTATTGACTGGATTAACTTCTCTGAATTGACTGGGTTAACCTCTCTGTATTGACTGGATTAACTTCTCTGTATTGACAGGGTTAACTTCTCTGAATTGACTGGATTAACTTCTCCGTATTGACTGGGTTAACTTCTCTGTATTGACTGGGTTAATTTCTCTGCATTGACTGGGTTAATTTGTCTGTTTTGACTGGATTAACATCTCTGTATTGAATGGGTTAACTTCTCTGAATCCACTGGGTTAACCTCTCTGCATTGACTGGATTAACTTCTCTGAATTGACTGGTTTAACTTCTCTGAATTGACTGGGTTAACCACTCTGTATTGACTGGGTTAACCTCTCTGTATTGACTGGGTTAACCTCTTCGTATTGACTGGGTTAACCTCTCTGTATTGACTGGGTTAACCTCTCCGTATTGACTGGGTTAACTTCCCTGAATTGACTGGGTTAACCTCTCCGTATTGACTGGGTTAACTTCCCTGAATTGACTGGGTTAACCTCTCTATTGACTGGATTAATTTCTCTGTATTGACTGGGTTAACCTCTCTGAATTGACTGGGTTAACCTCTCTGAATTGACTGGGTCAACCTCTCTGAATTGACAGGGTTAACTTCTCTGTATTGACAGGGTTAACTTCTCTGAATTGACTGGATTAACTTCTCAGAATTGACTGGGTTAACGTCTCTGCAGTGACTGGGTAAACCTCTCTGCATTGACTGGGTTAGCTTCTCTGTATTGACTGGGTTAACCTCTCTGCATTGAATGGGTTAACCTCTCTGCATTGACTGGGTTAACCTCTCTGTATTGACTGGATTAACCTCTCTGCATTGACTGGGTTAACCTGTCTGCATTGACTGGGTTAACCTCTCTGCATTGACTGCGTTAATTTCTCTGCATTGACTGGGTTAACCGCTCTGAATTGACTGGGTTAACCTCTCTGTATTGACTGAGTTAACCTCTCTGCATTGACTGGGTTAACCTCTCTGCATTGACTGGGTTAACCTCTCTGTATTGACTGGGTTAACATCTCTGCATTGACTGGGTTAACCTCTCTGTATTGACTGGGTTAACCTCTCTGTATTGACTGGGTTAACCTCTCGGCATTGACTGGGTTAATTTCTCTGAATTGAGTGGATTAACATTTCTGTATTGACTGGATTAGCTTCTCTGTATTCACTGGATTAATTTCTCTGTATTGACTGGGTTAACCTCTCTGTATTGACTGGATTAACTTTTCTGAATTGACTGGGTTAACCTCTCTGAATTGACTGGGTTAACTTCTCTGTATTGACTGGGTTAATTTCTCTGTATTGACTGGATTAATCACTCTGCATTGACTGGGTTAACCTCTCTGTATTGACTGGGTAAACCTCTCGGCATTGACTGGGTTAATTTCTCTGAATTGAGTGGATTAACATTTCTGTATTGACTGGATTAATTTCTCTGTATTCACTGGATTAATTTCTCTGTATTGACTGGGTTAACCTCTCTGTATTGACTGGATTATCGTCTCTGAATTGACTGTGTTAACCTCTCTGTATTGAATGGATTAACTTCTCTGTATTGACTGGGTTAACCTCTCTGTATTGACTGGATTAACTTCTCTGAATTGACTGGGTTAACCTCTCTGTATTGACTGGATTAACTTCTCTGTATTGACAGGGTTAACTTCTCTGAATTGACTGGATTAACTTCTCTGTATTGACTGGGTTAACTTCTCTGTATTGACTGGGTTAATTTCTCTGCATTGACTGGGTTAATTTGTCTGTTTTGACTGGATTAACATCTCTGTATTGAATGGGTTAACTTCTCTGAATCCACTGGGTTAACCTCTCTGCATTGACTGGATTAACTTCTCTGAATTGACTGGTTTAACTTCTCTGCATTGACTGGGTTAACCTCTCTGTATTGACTGGGTTAACCTCTCTGTATTGACTGGGTTAACCTCTCCGTATTGACTGGGTTAACTTCCCTGAATTGACTGGGTTAACCTCTCTATTGACTGGATTAATTTCTCTGTATTGACTGGGTTAACCTCTCTGAATTGACTGGGTTAACCTCTCTGAATTGACTGGGTTAACCTCTCTGAATTGACTGGTTTAACTTCTCTGTATTGACTGGATTAACTTCTCTGCATTGACTGGGTTAATTTCTCTGTATTGACTGGATTAACTTCTCTGAATTGACTGGTTAACCTCTCTGTATTGACTAGATTAACTTCTCTGTATTGACAGGGTTAACTTCTCTGAATTGACTGGATTAACCTCTCTGCATTGACTGGGTTAATTTCTCTGTATTGACTGGATTAACTTCTCTGAATTGACTGGTTAACCTCTCTGAATTGACTAGATTAACTTCTCTGTATTGACAGGGTTAACTTCTCTGAATTGACTGGATTAACCTCTCTGTATTGACTGGGTTAACTTCTCTGAATTGACTGGGTTAATCTCTCTGTATTGACTGGATTACCGTCTCTGAATTGACTGGGTTAACCTCTCTGAATTGACTGGGTTAATTTCTCTGAATTGAGTGGATTAACATTTCTGTATTGACTGGATTAACTTCTCCGAATTGACTGGGTTAACCTCTCCGAATTGACTGGGTTAACATCTCTGCGTTGAGTGGATTAACTTCTCAGTATTGACTGGGTAAACTCTCTGAATTGACTGGGTTAACCTCTCTGTATTGAATGGATTAACTTCTCTGAATTCACTGGGTTAACCTCTCTGCATTGACTGGATTAACTTCTCTGAATTGACTGGGTTAACCTCTCTGAATTGACTGGTTTAACTTCTCTGCACTGACTGGATTAACATCTCTGTATTGACTGGGTTAACCTCTCCGTATTGACTGGATTAACTTCCCTGAATTGACTGGGTTAACCTCTCTATTGACTGGATTAATTTCTCTGTACTGACTGGGTTAACCTCTCTGTATTGACTGGATTAACTTCTCTGAATTGACTGGGTTAACCTCTCTGTATTGACTGGATTAACTTCTCTGTATTGACAGGGTTAACTTCTCTGAATTGACTGGATTAACTTCTCCGTATTGACTGGGTTAACTTCTCTGTATTGACTGGGTTAATTTCTCTGCATTGACTGGGTTAATTTGTCTGTTTTGACTGGATTAACATCTCTGTATTGAATGGGTTAACTTCTCTGAATCCACTGGGTTAACCTCTCTGCATTGACTGGATTAACTTCTCTGAATTGACTGGTTTAACTTCTCTGAATTGACTGGGTTAACCACTCTGTATTGACTGGGTTAACCTCTCTGTATTGACTGGGTTAACCTCTTCGTATTGACTGGGTTAACCTCTCTGTATTGACTGGGTTAACCTCTCCGTATTGACTGGGTTAACTTCCCTGAATTGACTGGGTTAACCTCTCCGTATTGACTGGGTTAACTTCCCTGAATTGACTGGGTTAACCTCTCTATTGACTGGATTAATTTCTCTGTATTGACTGGGTTAACCTCTCTGAATTGACTGGGTTAACCTCTCTGAATTGACTGGGTCAACCTCTCTGAATTGACAGGGTTAACTTCTCTGTATTGACAGGGTTAACTTCTCTGAATTGACTGGATTAACTTCTCAGAATTGACTGGGTTAACGTCTCTGCAGTGACTGGGTAAACCTCTCTGCATTGACTGGGTTAGCTTCTCTGTATTGACTGGGTTAACCTCTCTGCATTGAATGGGTTAACCTCTCTGCATTGACTGGGTTAACCTCTCTGTATTGACTGGATTAACCTCTCTGCATTGACTGGGTTAACCTGTCTGCATTGACTGGGTTAACCTCTCTGCATTGACTGCGTTAATTTCTCTGCATTGACTGGGTTAACCTCTCTGAATTGACTGGGTTAACCTCTCTGTATTGACTGAGTTAACCTCTCTGCATTGACTGGGTTAACCTCTCTGCATTGACTGGGTTAACCTCTCTGTATTGACTGGGTTAACATCTCTGCATTGACTGGGTTAACCTCTCTGTATTGACTGGGTTAACCTCTCTGTATTGACTGGGTTAACCTCTCGGCATTGACTGGGTTAATTTCTCTGAATTGAGTGGATTAACATTTCTGTATTGACTGGATTAGCTTCTCTGTATTCACTGGATTAATTTCTCTGTATTGACTGGGTTAACCTCTCTGTATTGACTGGATTAACTTTTCTGAATTGACTGGGTTAACCTCTCTGAATTGACTGGGTTAACTTCTCTGTATTGACTGGGTTAATTTCTCTGTATTGACTGGATTAATCACTCTGCATTGACTGGGTTAACCTCTCTGTATTGACTGGGTAAACCTCTCGGCATTGACTGGGTTAATTTCTCTGAATTGAGTGGATTAACATTTCTGTATTGACTGGATTAATTTCTCTGTATTCACTGGATTAATTTCTCTGTATTGACTGGGTTAACCTCTCTGTATTGACTGGATTATCGTCTCTGAATTGACTGTGTTAACCTCTCTGTATTGAATGGATTAACTTCTCTGTATTGACTGGGTTAACCTCTCTGTATTGACTGGATTAACTTCTCTGAATTGACTGGGTTAACCTCTCTGTATTGACTGGATTAACTTCTCTGTATTGACAGGGTTAACTTCTCTGAATTGACTGGATTAACTTCTCTGTATTGACTGGGTTAACTTCTCTGTATTGACTGGGTTAATTTCTCTGCATTGACTGGGTTAATTTGTCTGTTTTGACTGGATTAACATCTCTGTATTGAATGGGTTAACTTCTCTGAATCCACTGGGTTAACCTCTCTGCATTGACTGGATTAACTTCTCTGAATTGACTGGTTTAACTTCTCTGCATTGACTGGGTTAACCTCTCTGTATTGACTGGGTTAACCTCTCTGTATTGACTGGGTTAACCTCTCCGTATTGACTGGGTTAACTTCCCTGAATTGACTGGGTTAACCTCTCTATTGACTGGATTAATTTCTCTGTATTGACTGGGTTAACCTCTCTGAATTGACTGGGTTAACCTCTCTGAATTGACTGGGTCAACCTCTCTGAATTGACAGGGTTAACATCTCTGTATTGACAGGGTTAACTTCTCTGAATTGACTGGATTAACTTCTCAGAATTGACTGGGTTAACGTCTCTGCAGTGACTGGGTAAACCTCTCTGCATTGACTGGGTTAGCTTCTCTGTATTGACTGGGTTAACCTATCTGCATTGAATGGGTTAACCTCTCTGCATTGACTGGGTTAACCTCTCTGTATTGACTGGATTAACCTCTCTGCATTGACTGGGTTAACCTGTCTGCATTGACTGGGTTAACCTCTCTGCATTGACTGCGTTAATTTCTCTGCATTGACTGGGTTAACCTCTCTGTATTGACTGAGTTAACCTCTCTGCATTGACTGGGTTAACCTCTCTGCATTGACTGGGTTAACCTCTCTGTATTGACTGGGTTAACTTCTCTGCATTGACTGGGTTAACCTCTCTGTATTGACTGGGTTAACCTCTCTGTATTGACTGGGTTAACCTCTCGGCATTGACTGGGTTAATTTCTCTGAATTGAGTGGATTAACATTTCTGTATTGACTGGATTAACTTCTCTGTATTCACTGGATTAATTTCTCTGTATTGACTGGGTTAACCTCTCTGTATTGACTGGATTAACTTCTCTGAATTGACTGGGTTAACCTCTCTGAATTGACTGGGTTAACTTCTCTGTATTGACTGGGTTAATTTCTCTGTATTGACTGGATTAATCACTCTGCATTGACTGGGTTAACCTCTCTGTATTGACTGGGTTAACCTCTCGGCATTGACTGGGTTAATTTCTCTGAATTGAGTGGATTAACATTTCTGTATTGACTGGATTAATTTCTCTGTATTCACTGGATTAATTTCTCTGTATTGACTGGGTTAACCTCTCTGTATTGAATGGATTATCGTCTCTGAATTGACTGTGTTAACCTCTCTGTATTGAATGGATTAACTTCTCTGTATTGACTGGGTTAACATCTCTGAATTGACTGGATTAACTTCTCTGTATTGACTGGGTTAACCTGTCTGGATTGAGTGGATTAACTTCTCTGAATTGACTGGGTTAACCTCTCTGTATTGACTGGATTAATATCTATGTATTGACTGGATTAACCTCTCTGTATTGACTGGGTTAAACTCTCTGTATTGACTGGGTTAACCTCTTGGCATTGACTGGGTTAATTTCTCTGAATTGAGTGGATTAACATTTCTGTATTGACTGGATTAACTTCTCTGTATTCACTGGATTAATTTCTCTGAATTGACTGGGTTAACTTCTCTGTATTGACTGGATTAACTTCTCTGTATTGACTGGATTAACTTCTCTCTATTGACTGGATTAATTGTTCTGTATTGACTGGGTTAACCTCTCTGTATTGACTGGATTAATTTCTCTGAATTGACTGGGTTAAACTCTCTGTATTGACTGGATTAACTTCTCTGAATTGACTGGGTTAACCTCTCTGCATTGACTGGATTAACTTCTCTGAATTGACTGGGTTAAACTCTCTGTATTGACTGGATTAACTTCTCAGTATTGACTGGGTTAACCTCTCTGCATTGACTGGGTTAACCTCTCTGCATTGACTGGGTTAATTTCTCTGTATTGAGTGGATTAATTTCTCAGTATTGACTGGGTTAACTTCTCTGAATTCACTGGGTTAACCTCTATGCATTGATAGGGTTAACCTCTCATTATTGACTGGGTTAACCTGTCATTATTGACTGGGTTAACCTCTCTGTAGTGACTGGGTTAACCTCTCTGTAGTGACTGGGTTAACCTCTCTGTGTTGACTGGGTTAATTTCTCTGTATTGACTGGGTTAACCTCTCTGTATTGACTGGGTTACCCTCTCTGCATTGACTGGGTTAACTTCTCTGAATTGACTGAGTTAACTTCTCTGAATTGACTGAGTTAACTTCTCTGAATTGACTGGGTTAACTTCTCTGAATTGACTGGGTTAATTTCTCTGCATTGACTGGGTTAACCTCTCTGTATTGACTGGATTATCTTCTCTGAATTGACTGGGTTAACCTCTCTGTATTGAATGGATTAACTTCTCTGTATTGACTGGGTTAACATCTCTGAATTGACTGGATTAACTTCTCTGTATTGACTGGGTTAACCTGTCTGAATTGACTGGATTAATTTCTATGTATTGACTGGATTAACCTCTCTGTATTGACTGGATTAATATCTCTGTATTGACTGGATTAACTTCTCTGCATTGACTGGGTTAATTTGTCCGTTTTGACTGGATTAACATCTCTGTATTGAATGGGTTAACTTCTCTGAATTCACTGGGTTAACCTCTCTGCATTGACTGGATTAACTTCTCTGAATTGACTGGGTTAACCTCTCTGAAATGACTGGGTTAACCTCTCTGTATTGACTGGATTAACATCTCGGTATTGACTGGGTTAACCTCCCCGTATTGACTGCATTAACTTCCCTGAATTGACTGGGTTAACCTCTCCATTGACTGGATTAATTTCTCTGTATTGACTGGGTTAACCTCTCTGGATTGACTGGATTAACTTCTCTGAATTGACTGGGTTAACCTCTCTGTATTGACTGGATTAACTTCTCTGTATTGACAGGGTTAACTTCTCTGAATTGACTGGGTTAACTTCTCTGTATTGACTGGGTTAACTTCTCTGTAATGACTGGGTTAATTTCTCTGAATTGACTGGGTTAATTTCTCTGATTGAGTGGATTAACTTCTCTGTATTGACTGCGTTCACTTCTCTGAATTCACTGGGTTAACCTCTCTGCATTGACTGGATTAACTTCTCTGTATTGACAGGGTTAACTTCTCTGAATTGTTTGGATTAGCGTCTCTGTATTGACTGGGTTAACTTCTCTGAATTGACTGGGTTAACGTCCCTCTATTGACTGGATTAACCTCTCTGTATTGACTGGATTAATTTCTCTGTATTGACTGGGTTAACCTCTCTGTATTGACTGGATTAACTTCTTTGAATTGACTGGGTTAACCTCTCTGAATTGACTGGGTTAACTTCTCTGTATTGACTGGATTAACCTCTCTGTATTGACTGGATTAATTGCTCTGTATTGACTGGGTTAACCTCTCTGTATTGACTGGATTAACTTCTCTGAATTGACTGGATTAACTTCTCTGTATTGACTGGATTAACTTCTCTGCATTGACTGGGTTAACCTCTCTGCATTGACTGGGTTAATTTCTCTGCATTGAGTGGATTAACTTCTCTGTATTGACTGGGTTAATTTCTCTTTATTGACTGGATTAACCTCTCTGTATTGACTGGGTTAACTTCTCTGAATTGACTGGGTTAAACTCTCTGTATTGACTGGGTTAACCTCTCTGCGTTGGCAGGGTTAACCTGTCTGCATTGACTGGGTTAACCTCTCTGCATTGACTGGGTTAATTTCTCTGTATTGACCGGATTAACCTCTCTGCATTGACTGGGTTAACCTCTCTGCATTGACTGGGTTATTTTCTCTGTATTGACCGGATTAACCTCTCTGCATTGACTGGGTTAACCTCTCTGTATTGACTGGGTTAACCTCTCTGTATTGACTGGGTTAACCTCTCTGTATTGACTGGGTTAATTTCTCTGAAATGAGTGGATTAACATTTCTGTATTGACTGGATTAATCTCTCTGTATTGACTGGGTTAACCTCTCTGTATTGACTGGATTAACTTCTCTGTATTGACTGGGTTAACCTCTCTGTATTGACTGGATTAACTTCTCTGTATTGACTGGGTTAACCTCTCTGTATTGACTGGATTAACTTCTCTCTATTGACTGGATTAACTTCTCTCTACTGACTGGATTAACTTCTCTGAATTGACTGGGTTAAACTCTCTGAATTGACTGGGTTAAACTCTCTGTATTGACTGGATTAACTTCTCTGTATTGACTGGGTTAACCTCTCTGCATTGACTGGGTTCACCTCTCTGCATTGACTGGGTTCACCTCTCTGCATTGACTGGATTAACTTCTCTGCATTGACTGGGTTAAACTCTCTGTATTGACTGGATTAACTTCTCTGTATTGACTGGGTTAACCTCTCTGCATTGACTGGGTTAACCTCTCTGTATTGAGTGGATTAACTTCTCTGTATTGACTGGGTTAACTTCTCTGAATTCACTGGGTTAACCTCTATGCATTGACAGGGTTAACCTGTCATTATTGACTGGGTTAACTTGTCATTATTGACTGGGTTAACCTCTCTGTATTGACTGGGTTAACTTCTCTGAATTGACTGGGTTAAACTCTCTGTATTGACTGGATTAACTTCTCTGTATTGACTGGATTAACTTCTCTGCATTGACTGGGTTAATTTCTCTGTATTGAGTGGATTAACCTCTCTGCATTGACTGGGTTAATTTCTCTTTATTGACTGGATTAACCTATCTGTATTGACTGGGTTAACCTCTCTGCATTGACGGGATTAACTTCTCTGAATTGACTGGGTTAAACTCTCTGTATTGACTGGATTAACTTCTCTGTATTGACAGGATTAACTTCTCTGTATTGACTGGGTTAACCTCTCTGCATTGACAGGGTTAACCTGTCTGCATTGACTGGGTTAACCTCTCTGCATTGACTGGGTTAACCTCTCTGCATTGACTGGGTTAACTTCTCTGAATTGACTGGGTTAACCTCTCTGAATTGCCTGGGTTAATTTCTCAGAATTGACTGGGTTATCCTCTCTGTATTGACTGGATTATCTTCTCTGAATTGACTGGGTTAACCTCTCTGTATTGACTGGAATAACTTCTCTGTATTGACTGGGTTAACTTCTCTGTATTGACTGGATTAATTTCTATGTATTGACTGGATTAACCTCTCTGTATTGACCGGATTAATATCTCTGTATTAACTGGGTTAACCTCTCTGCATTGACAGGGTTACCCTCTCTGCATTGACTGGGTTACCCTCTCTGCATTGACTGGGTTAACCTCTCTGCATTGACTGGGTTAACTTCTCTGAATTGACTGGGTTAACCTCTCTGAATTGCCTGGGTTAATTTCTCAGAATTGACTGGGTTATCCTCTCTGTATTGACTGGATTATCTTCTCTGAATTGACTGGGTTAACCTCTCTGTATTGACTGGAATAACTTCTCTGTATTGACTGGGTTAACTTCTCTGTATTGACTGGATTAATTTCTATGTATTGACTGGATTAACCTCTCTGTATTGACCGGATTAATATCTCTGTATTGACTGGGTTAATTTGTCTGTATTGACTGGATTAACATCTCTGTATTGACTGGGTTAACCTCTCTGCATTGACTGGGTTAACTTCTCTGCATTGACTGGGTTAACTTCTCTGCATTCACTGGGTTAACCTCTCTGTATTGACTGGGTTAACCTCTCTGTATTGACTGGGTTAACTTCTCTGAATTGACTGGGTTAACGTCCCTCTATTGACTGGATTAACCTCTCTGCATTGACTGGATTAACTTCTCTGAATTGACTGGGTTAACCTCTCTGTATTGACTGGATTAACCTCTCTGAATTGACTGGATTAACGTCTCTGTATTGACTGGATTAACCTCTCTGAATTGACTGGATTAACCTCTCTGAATTGACTGGATTAACGCCTCTGTATTGACTGGGTTAACTTCTCTGAATTGACTGGGTTAACGTCTCTCTATTGACTGGATTAACTTCTCTGTATTGACTGGGTTAACCTCTCTGCATTGACTGGGTTAATTTCTCTGTATTGACTGGATTAACCTCTCTGTATTGACTGGGTTAACCTCTCTGCATTGACTGGGTTAACCTCTCTGTATTGACTGGGTTAACCTCTCTGCATTGACTGGGTTAACCTCTCTGTATTGACTGGATTAACTTCTCTGTATTGACTGGGTTAACCTCTCTGTATTGACTGGATTAACTTCTCTGTATTGACTGGGTTAACCTCTCTGTATTGACTGGATTAACTTCTCTCTATAAACTGGATTAACTTCTCTCTACTGACTGGATTAACTTCTCTGAATTGACTGGGTTAACCTCTCTGAAATGACTGGGTTAACCTCTCTGTATTGACTGGATTAACATCTCGGTATTGACTGGGTTAACCTCCCCGTATTGACTGCATTAACTTCCCTGAATTGACTGGGTTAACCTCTCCATTGACTGGATTAATTTCTCTGTATTGACTGGGTTAACCTCTCTGGATTGACTGGATTAACTTCTCGGAATTGACTGGGTTAACCTCTCTGTATTGACTGGATTAACTTCTCTGTATTGACAGGGTTAACTTCTCTGAATTGACTGGGTTAACTTCTCTGTATTGACTGGGTTAACTTCTCTGTAATGACTGGGTTAATTTCTCTGAATTGACTGGGTTAATTTCTCTGATTGAGTGGATTAACTTCTCTGTATTGACTGCGTTCACTTCTCTGAATTCACTGGGTTAACCTCTCTGCATTGACTGGATTAACTTCTCTGTATTGACAGGGTTAACTTCTCTGAATTGTTTGGATTAGCGTCTCTGTATTGACTGGGTTAACTTCTCTGAATTGACTGGGTTAACGTCCCTCTATTGACTGGATTAACCTCTCTGTATTGACTGGATTAATTTCTCTGTATTGACTGGGTTAACCTCTCTGTATTGACTGGATTAAATTCTTTGAATTGACTGGGTTAACCTCTCTGAATTGACTGGGTTAACTTCTCTGTATTGACTGGATTAACCTCTCTGTATTGACTGGATTAATTGCTCTGTATTGACTGGGTTAACCTCTCTGTATTGACTGGATTAACTTCTCTGAATTGACTGGATTAACTTCTCTGTATTGACTGGATTAACTTCTCTGCATTGACTGGGTTAACCTCTCTGCATTGACTGGGTTAATTTCTCTGCATTGAGTGGATTAACTTCTCTGTATTGACTGGGTTAATTTCTCTTTATTGACTGGATTAACCTCTCTGTATTGACTGGGTTAACTTCTCTGAATTGACTGGGTTAAACTCTCTGTATTGACTGGGTTAACCTCTCTGCGTTGACAGGGTTAACCTGTCTGCATTGACTGGGTTAACCTCTCTGCATTGACTGGGTTAATTTCTCTGTATTGACCGGATTAACCTCTCTGCATTGACTGGGTTAACCTCTCTGCATTGACTGGGTTATTTTCTCTGTATTGACCGGATTAACCTCTCTGCATTGACTGGGTTAACCTCTCTGTATTGACTGGGTTAACCTCTCTGTATTGACTGGGTTAACCTCTCTGTATTGACTGGGTTAATTTCTCTGAAATGAGTGGATTAACATTTCTGTATTGACTGGATTAATCTCTCTGTATTGACTGGGTTAACCTCTCTGTATTGACTGGATTAACTTCTCTGTATTGACTGGGTTAACCTCTCTGTATTGACTGGATTAACTTCTCTGTATTGACTGGGTTAACCTCTCTGTATTGACTGGATTAACTTCTCTCTATTGACTGGATTAACTTCTCTCTACTGACTGGATTAACTTCTCTGAATTGACTGGGTTAAACTCTCTGAATTGACTGGGTTAAACTCTCTGTATTGACTGGATTAACTTCTCTGTATTGACTGGGTTAACCTCTCTGCATTGACTGGGTTCACCTCTCTGCATTGACTGGGTTCACCTCTCTGCATTGACTGGATTAACTTCTCTGCATTGACTGGGTTAAACTCTCTGTATTGACTGGATTAACTTCTCTGTATTGACTGGGTTAACCTCTCTGCATTGACTGGGTTAACCTCTCTGTATTGAGTGGATTAACTTCTCTGTATTGACTGGGTTAACTTCTCTGAATTCACTGGGTTAACCTCTATGCATTGACAGGGTTAACCTGTCATTATTGACTGGGTTAACTTGTCATTATTGACTGGGTTAACCTCTCTGTATTGACTGGGTTAACTTCTCTGAATTGACTGGGTTAAACTCTCTGTATTGACTGGATTAACTTCTCTGTATTGACTGGATTAACTTCTCTGCATTGACTGGGTTAACCTCTCTGCATTGACTGGGTTAACCTCTCTGCATTGACTGGGTTAATTTCTCTGTATTGAGTGGATTAACCTCTCTGCATTGACTGGGTTAATTTCTCTTTATTGACTGGATTAACCTATCTGTATTGACTGGGTTAACCTCTCTGCATTGACGGGATTAACTTCTCTGAATTGACTGGGTTAAACTCTCTGTATTGACTGGATTAACTTCTCTGTATTGACAGGATTAACTTCTCTGTATTGACTGGGTTAACCTCTCTGCATTGACAGGGTTAACCTGTCTGCATTGACTGGGTTAACCTCTCTGCATTGACTGGGTTAACCTCTCTGCATTGACTGGGTTAACTTCTCTGAATTGACTGGGTTAACTTCTCTGAATTGCCTGGGTTAATTTCTCAGAATTGACTGGGTTATCCTCTCTGTATTGACTGGATTATCTTCTCTGAATTGACTGGGTTAACCTCTCTGTATTGACTGGAATAACTTCTCTGTATTGACTGGGTTAACTTCTCTGTATTGACTGGATTAATTTCTATGTATTGACTGGATTAACCTCTCTGTATTGACCGGATTAA